>NC_133365.1:46846270-47146270 GCF_049309525.1 Garra rufa | reverse complement strand
CCATGCTATTTGAACTTCCTTATGCGGATTTGAGCTGTTTTGTCAAACCGTAGTTACACGGGGTTTCGTACCAGAGCTCTTCATCACTCAAGTGCAACGCTGTTTTGCATGAGCTACCGAGCAAACCTGAATTAGAAAACTCATGCATATGAAGCTGTATGTGTGACAACATTCATCAGTTTTCAAATCACACAGGATGTTAAAATTGTTTTGAAGTCATAATATAATATTTCACAAGTAATTGTGTGAAAGTTAGGCTTTATTAATCAAAACTCTGCACCTGTAAATCATACTTTGTGTGAAAAGGAATAAAAGTTTTTAAAAGTTAAGAGTTTTACTGCATCTAGTGTTTATTTCAACTGGAAGCTGCAGTGATTTGTACATAGAGGTATGTTTCATTTTTGCTGAATTGTATATAGGAGCATACAATGAGCCTATGTTGAATTTAACACAGCATTGCTGAATAAAAGTATTACTGTGTAGTACTGAGTTTTTTAGTATGTACCTCACTACACACACACATACACAAACACACCTGCAAAGCTTAAGATAGCTTGCAACCTGTATTGGCCTTGATACAACTTGATAATTGTTTTTGCTCAGAACAAGTCAGGACAAGTGGAGAAACCTGGGCAGTTTGCGGACACACCTTGCGTTCATACAACAACTCTTTCATTCTTCACAAAGACCAGCACAACAACTTAGATGAGATGAGCAAACTATTCACAGGCCAAAATTAAAGCACAGCTGCCAGGCAGCAGACCACCACAGGAAATCTAAAAATATTTCATGTAGGAGAGAAAAATGATTTTTTCAGAAGCACATCTGACAGGACAAAAGCCGCCCCCTCACACACACACACACACACACACACACACACACACACACACACACACACACACACACACACACACACACTCTCGCATGTATGCATGCATCAATCTGCCAGTTTTTCCCATTCTAATGCAGCCTTCAATTTCCTCTTAATGTACGCAAAGCTGAGTGCATGTTGTGCGTGGGCAATCAGACACTGGAAACCCAAATGAGTAGACGGGGATACAACAGGAATGGCAGGGGGAGGGAGAACAAAACCTACTGTCCTTGTCTCTGGTTCTGTCAAGGTTCTCATTAACATGTGAAACTCATTTCTGCATTCACCTGACTGTGCGTGTAGCCCCCTACCCATCACCCACAAACCCCTCTGCAAGAACCTCCCCGATCAACACACAGAGGGAGACAGCTGGACACACTAAAAACACACACCCAAACACAAACAGGTGAGAGAAAGGAAACGAAACAGAAAGAAAACAACAATAGAGAGCAGACATGCAGATGCAACAATGCTGTCAAACGACAGGGCAAGACAAGCTGTTACAGCCCCACTGGTTCTGCATACGAGCAAAACAATGGTATGTCCTTTGGATAGGAATATGGGGTGTTCTTAGCCTTGACCTCAAAAGGTCTATAGAGGGTTGGCACTTATGTCACGATTTGGTCAGTCATACGGATGTGCAGCCATATTGGTGATACTCAAATGTAAACAACAGCATGGTTTACACAGTTAATGTACTTCTGTATAAGTTGTTCTGCTACTTTATGTGGTCTAAACCACGGATAAAAACGTGTGGAAGCTGCTAAATCATATAAAGGATGACTTAGTAAGCAGGAAAGAGTGCAATCTTTTGAAAAACTACAATTAATAAGTGGTAAACATACGTACGAGCTGTATTAAAGTAAGATATTAGCCTAATATTTAGGGCTGTAACGTCCCAGTCGATTAGTCGATTAATTGGTCGATACGGTCTGGTTCGACCAAAATTCTGATTGGTCGATTTTTTGCCGCGCTCATTTCATCAGTTTGGCCGTGCTTATTTCATCAGGTGGAAAGCACTAATTGCTAATGGGGGTGTTTTCAGAGCACCCCTGTTTCACAGGGAACAGTCTGTTTTCAGAACACCCCCATTGTTTTCACTTTTTTGGATTAGCCCAACCCACTGGAGAAGAGAGACAGATAAGTAGGCTTTTGGGGCCGTTCACATGTAGCGTCTTTTGCGCGATCAAGTTCGTTATTTCAAATATAGATGCGCGTCTTGCGCGCGCATAATGGAAGCGACGCGCTCGTTTTTTCCGCTTCATCAGCTTCCTCACGTTTTTCCGTTACATTGAAACCTCAGCAGAAACAGCTCATCATTGTGGTCTAAGGATTTTCTGAACTTTATGATTTGTCAAGCCTCCATTATTTTGACGCTAATAGAAGCAACAATGCATGAGACGCATATAGGCTTGGAGCTAGAGCGCAGCTGATGGTTGCTTAGAAACGGCAGACGCTTCCGGAGAGCAAGCGCCCGAGCGCTTTGTTGACAAGGAAGAAAGCATCGCGCCTAGCGTTTTCCACGCCTTTTTAGTCGCGACATGTGAACGGCCTCTCATCCAAACGGAAAAATAATATCACGGAAGGAGTTAAGTCTATTCGTGTCTCAGCCGCGTAGCTGAGCTCTAATGTTCAGCCTCGCTCTGTGCGAGCTGCGCAGAGCGGCTGAAATGATAGTGTCTGACAGTTATACTTATAACATATGACAAAAATAATTTTCTAAATTATGTTGCACATTCCTCAAAAGTTCTTGTGATATCACTAGTTGACAACATAGTACTGTTTTCAGAAATCACAGGCTATGATATTGCGCAGGTGCACGTGATGCACCGCTGTCAGAGACGACAGACTCGTGTGTCAGACTCATTTCAGTGCAAAATATTTAGGTCAAAAACGATTAAATATACTGCAAAAAGTCTATAAGTTTTTATGTTTATTTATAATTAATTTAGGCAGACAACAAGGCTACCAAGTACTGAGCACAGTACGTATCTAATTAATGTAATGTACGTTTTTTTTTTTCTCCACAACGTAATTTTTAGTCGATTTTTAGTCGAAAGTTTCTGGACTTCAGTCGACCAAGATTTTCTTTGGTTGATTACAGCCCTACTAATATTTCACCTACCTGAAATCACAATCACTAAGAACAAACACAAATGTTGTCAAGATTCTTGCCCTGGGAATCCTGGTTCACTTTGGCCAACCACAAACGCCTTTTGTTCCTCAGACAGTTTTTTGCACTCTTTTGGCAGTCAATACTACTCCAAATGTTTTTCCCGGTCCGACCGATTGGTACAGCCCAAAACATGACAATAACTGACCATTTGAAGCATCAATAATCCTCAAAAAATGCAAGTTTTGTTTGGTTCAGGGGCATTGTTTTTGTCCATTGCCGCCAATATGGCCGATTGATACTGGATTATACTAGATATAATTTGCATTACTATTAACATTATTAAAATGTACATTGTTACAATGATTCCCTTTTAAACTAAAACCAGTTTTGGTACATAGTATGGACAGAAAAAACAATGCAAATAGGAACAATAGAAGTGTGGTTACAAACCTTCTGTTCCACAGAAGAAATAAAGTCATACAGGTTTGCAATGACATGAAAGTGACTAAATGATGACAAAAATTATTTTTGAGTGAACCACTCTCCTTTAACCACAACACCAGTTTAAACAGATAGATTGAACGGTTGAACGATAGAACATTATAATAGGCAGACAGATAGATTCTTTAAATGGATTTCTATTTCTAAACGACCTTTCATGGCAACACAAACAATAAAACACCTTTCAGATCAGGTGCAAGTGCCAAAATGCCTCCTGCAGACTTGAGAAGCAATGAGAAATGAAGTCCACTGGTTGGTTTATCAAGTCTCAGGGTGGCTTCACAAACAGAAGTGACAAAACAAGCCAAAATCCATTGCACTACACAGACCATTCCTCTTAGCTTAACTAAAGTGAGGGATTCAAATTTGGAGGTCACGCTAGTGACACAAATAACATGCAGTTGCAAATACATCTTACAACAGAGGGTAATGAAGTGGAGAACATATGTGTGCTAAATCACATTCAACCTTGTAGAGCTCAAATCCATCATAGGATGATGACCATACGATTCCTAAGGTCATATATGGGTCAGCATAAACACAGTGGTACATAAAACAAGACAAAAATGGCTTTAAAGGGATAGTTCAGCCAAAAATGAACATTTTGTTATTAATTACTCATCCTTGTGTCATCCCAAACCTTCAGAACACAAATTAAGATACTTTTGAAGAAATCCAAGAGCTTTCTGACCCTGCATTGACAGCAATGCAACTGACACGTACAAGGCCCAGAAAGCCAGCAAGGACATGTGACAGTGTTTCAACCTTTATTTTATCGTTATTTTTGTTTTCTTCATAAAATTACGTTGAACCACTGATCTCAAATACAACAAAACCATCAACTACAATCCATACCTTCCATCTATTTTCTTACACTCCATCACAAGAAAAAGCAAAGCAACAAAACACAGCTGACATTTAATAAACAAGGAACTGGATTTTAAACCATTGAGAAAGCAACCGTGCATTTTGGCTGATTAACAGAAAAAAAAATCTTCCGAGAGCCTATTAAAAAAAAATCTGATTTCAATTTAGAATGAACTAATATTGAGTAAATATTGTGCATTTCATTTGCTGTCATTACATCACCTTGTATTTACCAGATATTATATAACTTACCAGACTGCATCAGCATCTACCATTAAAAATAACTTTAGACCAATAGCCGCTTTTCCACTGTCGGGCCAGTGCGAGCCAGTGCTAAGAGCGCGCCGGGCGGGGCCAATGGCCTCGAGTCGCTAGCACCAAGGCCAAAAGTAAGCTGCGTTTCCACTATCGAGCCAGTAGCCTCGCTGCGCAAACCTAAAGCCCGCCCTTTACACACCTCCGTTGATCAAATGTCACGAAACCCCTCCCCTTTCAGGTAGGCCACCATAGTGTGATCAAACGAACAAAATGGAGAGAGCCGAAGCGGCTGTTTGTTTGCTCCTTTCGGTGTTTTCTTGGTGGAAGATGAGGCAGCGAAACCCAGATACGAAGTTGGAGGCTCAGCGGTGTTTACGCCGAAAGTTTATGTTAGCTGCAAGGCTAAAAAAAGAACAATAAAGCGACGTGGAAGCCGGATAGAGCGAATGCAGAAACGCTTTGCAATGTTGGCGATGTCTGTTCTGATGCAAGAAGTGCTCTGCAACAGTTGTTAATGCAGCAGTTTTGTGACCTACACACAAATCTTTCGTCTAACTTTGTATTACATAAAACAAAATGTTGCATACTATCTACACACTACTGCAAAAAAATAACAACACAGTTGTACTTCTAGTATAATCTTTTATGCCTTTATTTAGGTACAGATACAGTGTATGTTAACATGTTATCAAGGTGTGTTGGTGAGTTTTTTTTGGGGGGGGGGGGGTTTGGACGATGTAAATCAACTTATACATCAGATCGCATTTTTATAGGATCTTATTTGCATTTGTCCAAATTTAAATAGGAGTATACTCATCAGACATGCGTTTAAATAATGTTTTCATCACATAGTTGTCTGTAACAACAGTTAATAGTGCAACTATTACTGAATAGGACCTGATTTACATAGGACACAAAAGGTGCCCCATCAGATAACCATTTAAGTAATGTGCCCATCAAAACTACATAGATTTCCATATCATGTAACTATATGTAACTGTCTTCTCTGGGCACCGCTTTGTCCATTGTTCGTTTTTATGGCTTTGTACTGCGCCCGCAATTTCTTTAACTTGTCTCGAACTTAACTAGATATTTAGCTTTGCGAGTTCAGTAACAATGTATTTTATCACGTCTTCGTTTCTGCAGATGCTGTCAAACTGGCGTTGTACATTGTCCTCGGCCCAAATATTTAGAAGAGCCCTGGTATCTTCCACAGATCAGTACTGACGATTCTCCATTTTAAATTCTTAGCAAGACGTAATACAGCGACATGCGCATCTTACTGCAGACACATTTTTACCTGACTGCACGCTTACCAGAACTTTGCATAAACTCCGCCTTTCACTTTGACCACACCTCAAGCCCCAGCTGGCCCGCTTTGGCCCAAGGTTTTTGTCGGGCCGAAAAACCCGGGCCATTGGCCCTGAGGAAGCACCGACGAGGCACGATCAGGCCCCGGAAGTGACAGTGGAAACGCGACTGGCCCTGGCACGCACTAGCACGCCCGCTTTTGGCCCGACAGTGGAAACGTGGCTAATGACATTTCACTATGGACTGAGAAACTAAGCAATCAGAGCCTAGTTAGGAGCATAGACAACCATTCTGATTCTCTAATGCCTCTATGATCTTAGATCTATACAAAGGGATAATGGCATTGCTAATGGTTATCATACAAGTCGTGTAAGCCTCTTTACATTCTAGTAGCGTTTATGGTAAACTCGTGCCACACCAGAGCAGTCAGGACAAAAGGGCCAACACTGATTACCTTACCTACCTACTTTAACACTGACACATAATCAATGTCCTGTGCTGATTTGTATGCATGTCTCCTGTATTCTCTACAGCTTCACTTTGAAACAAGAAAAAGGTGAAAAAGTACACATTTATATGTACTGATGGGTTTGAGGGGTGCAGGTCATTTAAACAATGCTGTTTAGAGGATTGGATGGAGTATCCACCTTATTTTCCAATGCCAAAGTAAGCTATTTTCTGTGAATGTGCAAGACTTCCGCTATAGGTAAATAAAGGAACAACAAAGTGCAGTAAAAAGTAAAACTAGTGTGTTCAGGACTACGATAATAAAAAAATATATAATGGCAAACACTAGATTGCAATATCAAGCAACATAACAGACCATTTCAGTACAGTTAAAAGAACTGGAAGCGGGTGATGTGTGTAAAAAGTGGTGGATGCAACAGGAATCTGAACTCGGCAAAATTCCAAGTTCTACACATCGCCCTGCCATCGTGTTTTGTTAATTAAATATTTCTGGATAATTTGATTATGCTTTCAGATTCCAATGTGAGAGTAATACTCCCAGCTCCAATTTAACACATTTAACACTGTTTAAATCAATTCTGCAGATCTTCCAAAAAAATAAGTGAAAAGGGTCTGACAACTTTCCAATGAAAACCTGGAGCATAGTGGATATACCACTTACTAGATATTACTAGGAAAAATATGTCCAGGTTTCCCAAACTCACATTACACTCACTATGAACTGAACGTCATCAGGCTACAAGTTCACATCCTCCAGAGCATCATCAGAATTTTCACACGTCCCCAGAATGACCGCCCGAGGAACTTTCCTTCAACCCTGGAGCTTTCAGCTGTGAAAGGGCAACACGAGGCTCCCATCCCTCTTACTGCTGACTCTTACACAAAACCCTCTCATCAGGACCAGCCCACTTAATGTCCTATATACACATGCTCTCATAATAAGCCCCCAAAAGCTATGTGATTTCCCATCTATACCTCCATGGCCCTTGGTTGACTCCAGCCCCCCCTCACTCCCCACATATGCCCTGGCAATGACCCTCTATTAGAGGAAGAACGTGTGAGCGGGTCTGCGATCATGTTTAAATGGAGGAGTGTGTCATTCGTGTGTTGACTACACAAATCTCTCCTCCATATCGGGGTCACAGCCAGGGCTCACCCATTTGTTTTGCTCCCTTGCTCACTGCACTGAAGCAGAACCCTCAATGATCTTATACAGGCTGCATGGGAAGAGTCAGCAATATGTGGCTATAAACGGTCAAGCCGGAAGCAGCATCACTGACAGCCACCAAATCAGACAAACACACACCTGATCAAATGCACTCCTCTAAATTCAAGCCAAAAATCAAAGTTGAAAACAGCTGCGTCACAAACAATTCAATGACCTCAACCGATCATTTCTGCAATAAAAGTATAACTTTACGAGGTCCAAAGTGTTTTGTCTGCACTAAATGAGGGCAACGAGAGACTCGTTGTTTTGTTTCGGTGAGTCCAGATGAATCTAAAAACCCTACAGTTTAGCCTGCATGAAAACCAATGATGAAACACGCTGCATGTGAAATGCGACAATGTAAAAACTATCTGGTCTGGACAAGAAACCATTTCAAATGGCGATTACATATATTTTGTGGGACTGTCATTTATTCATCACCCAATGGCAATTCTTAACCACATTTTCATCTTACCAGCCACATCACTGCAAGCATTCTGTTCAAAAATATAATGACTATACAGTGACATGACTATTGTTCTGTTCTTACAATGAACCTCACAGTTGCCAATCTTCTTGACCAATGAATTTCAATGACTTTCCCTGTCATGCATCATTACTGGTCAAGGATTTTAAACATTTTGTAGCGATTGCACTCGGGAAGAGGAATATTTAGCCAATAACATTTTAGAGTTTTAACCTTACAAAAAGTAAATGGTCTAGAAATGCCCATTTTAAAAGTCCATATTGCATGTATGGCAAAGTCTTTAACACAGCTGCTGATGATACTCACATAGATGACAAAAACATCACAGTCGGGAAGAAAACACAGACCCAGCAGGAGGAAGAAAGACAAATCAAACTTTAAATTAAGCACAACTATAAGTGTTAAAATGCTAAAAAGCAACAACTAGGCCAACATTCCCTCTGCTTTTTTTCCTGCAACGCTTGATTTACAATAATTGTGAAATCCTGTGCATCCTAAAAAAAGAAACTTGGCATCACTATGGTTATCTAATCTAAAAGAAGCCAATGGCAAGTTCTATGCCTTTTCTTCTACTACAGACGCCTGAAATGGTCATGTGACTTCAGGCCACTTGTAGAAGCCTTAACTCCTGAGCCAGACACAACAGACTTGGAGAACCTCGGTTGCACATAACAACTTCAACATCAAGTTCCCGAATCAAAACACAGACGTGAACAGCCGCAAACCGAGCTCAAATTTAGAATGGCATCATTCTGACAGCCAACACCCTGCAGAGCACATCATGGATGTGACCCATATCAGATGTGATAGGAGGGGTGGGTGGGTGTGAATGCGTGTGTGTTTAGCCTCTGGGGAGCATAAGGCAGAGCTGCTATTTATCAGGTTACAAAAAAGTGGGTGTGTATTGTGCTGCTCTTGCCGCCTGTATGTCTGCAGTTCATCCTCTATCTCTCTCTTCATCCCTCGCTCCCTCTCGTGCAGAATGGTATGGAGTATATCAGTCTGAGCATGTGTGGATCTCTTCTTCTACTGCTACAGTGTTCCAGTTCACCTCTCCCATCCGGTTTAACACATAAACCCTTGTTTTTTTCCAATATTTCCGAACACACGCTCTCCCCTCTCATTCACTCACATGTTGTCTCTGTCTGTCCCTACCAACAGCGGCACATCTTGCAGCTGGCAGCCTCGGCAGGAAGCAAAACTCACGTGACCACTCATTCTTGACCATCTCTGCCATGCTTTCTTTTAGACCACCTCACTTAAACAAGGCATTTCAGACTGTCAAATGCAGTATTTTTGAGACTCTGTCCCTACGCTGAACTCCTGAATCCATTAGGAAGTCATCTGAACCTGTTAAAGTTATATTTCACCCCAAAATGAAAATTCTGTCAGAAATTACTCACCCTCATGTCGTTCCAAACCTGCAAGACTTTCGTTCGTCTTTGGAACAAAAATTAAGATATTTTTGATTAAATCTGACAGCTTTCTGACCCTCTATAGACAGCAAGGGTCCTACTGCGTTTTAACTCCAGAAAGGCACCAAGAACATTGACAAAATAGTTAATGTGAAGTCAGTGGTTCAACCCTTATTTTATGAAGCTACGAGAATACTTCTCGCTGCCCAAAAAAGATAACAACTTTATTCAACAATTCTTCTCCTCCACATCACTCTAGTGCCGTTTTGGAGAGTACCTCGGCACATGCGCGTGCTTTCCTTGAATTTAAACAAGGCACAGCACATGTACGTTTTACATCAGCATCACCACGCACATCGTACTACTCTCCAAAATGGTGCTAGGGAGACACAGAAGAGAAGAATTGTTAAATTAAGTTTTTATTTTAGTTTGTTTGCGCACAGAAAGTATTCTCGTAGCTTCATAAATTTACGGTTGAACCACTGATGTCACATGGACTGTTTTGTTGATGTTCTTAGTACCTTTATGGATCTTGAATGTGGTAGGACCGATGCTGTCTATGGAGGGTCAGAGAGCTCTCGGATTTACTCAAAAATATCTTAATTTGTTCTCTGAAGATGAACGAAGATCTTACGGGTTTGGAATGACATAAAGGTAAGAGTAATTAATGTCAGCATTTTCATTTTTGGGTGAACTATCCCTTTAAGGCCTGAAATAACAAATTTGTACTTTCTTCAAAAGGCACTTCTGACGTGCTTTAAATTATTTCTGGACATTCCTAAATCAGTCCTAAAAAGCTGTTTGCTTACTCAAATCATGTCACGGCTGAGAGCCGGTATTTGAAACAGAAGTGAAATATGTAAATAATGGTCATCAGAAAAGGAAACTGAAAGTGTGCTTCACACAAAACTTCAACAAAACAATAAAACTGCTTCATCAACTCACCCGATCTTGTTCATGAGGCAGCAGACGCACCGGAGGCAGAGAATCCAGAGACACACACCCCGTCCCGTCGTTATGAGAACTCCTGCTTACCAACCGGAAGAGTGGTCCTTGTTTTAACACCCGTCCGTGAGAAACCGCCCGCTTAAGAGCCAGTCGAAGCTGCTGGTGGAAAAGGCCTGGCCCCATAGAGCCACTGCCAGACAGATAACCCGCAACATCTGCCTGGCATTTCAAAAAGCGCTCGATGCTCTTCAGGGATGATCCACCGGGTTCGTGAAGCCCCTCTAGAGAGCGCTTGATGAGCTTGTTCCAGTCCAGACCAGGTTTTTTACTAGAGCTGGAAGTGCTGGAACTGCCTCCGCCGCCGCCACCACCACCACCGCCGCCTCCCGCCCGAGGCTTTGGGAACGCCAAGCGTCCCGGATTATCGGGGTCCTTGTAGGAGTTCAGCCCCTTATTGGACACCTTGAGCACAGAGCCATCTTTAACACTGAGCTCAAGGTGCTCCAAGACCGTCTTGCGGTCAAGCCCATGGGACATTGACACAGCATTGCAGATACGCTCTTCGGATGGCCGCTGCTTTTGCTTTTTCACCTTCTTGATGGCTTCCAAGATCCATGTGGTGTACAATGGGTTGGCCAGCTTCACCATGGCTGCTGTAATACTGCTGGGCCAAGGCCCAACACACTCTCACAACTGTTAGGAAGCACCCAGTGGCCTCAGCCCTGGCGCTGCCTCGTCGTTGCCCTCCTCCTCCTCTCTTTTCGTCCAGGAGGCTATCCTTTGTCCCGGGGAGGTGTAGTAAGTCTCTCTGTGCCTAAGCAGGAGCCGTTAGAGAGGGAGCCGATCACCATAGCATAGGCTCCCTTAAATCCCCCCCCCCAACCTAGAACAGACCCCCCCCAACCCAGTGACCCTTCCTCCAGAAGGGCTGCCACACCAAAGCAAAAAGGTGAGGTATGCAACAGGCAGACACAGCAACTACTCCAAGAGAAAGCAAAGTTGCAAGAGCCTTGGGTGTCGTCTTATCTGCCCGTCTCGAAAGCAGTCATTCAAGTAGAATCCTCAATTCTGACGGTTAGTGTTATCCGTTTAGATGGAGCATCCTTGTAAAGAATCGCAGCAGCACTTTTGTAGACTTTCTGTTAAGTGTGAAAATATTGTCTGGCAGTCCGTTCCTTCCTCGTTGATTCTCCTAGCACTGTTGGAACAAGTGGTCCAGAACAGATCCCTCACTCCAGGAAGCAACGTAGGCTGACCATCTTCCTACAGAGTATTCTTCAGAAGCTCCTGCAACCTGCACGAAAAACATGAAAGGATCAGATTCTGGAAAATACACAAAACACATTGCAACCAAAAAAAATTATTGAACACTCATCTATATTATTTATCTAGCACATAAAAAGCACAGAAAACAGTTCTACAGAAACACACAGGCCTTGCTAAAGAAGGGCAATATATCTATGTGCATCTACTGCACAATGATGGCAAACTAAAACTCTACAGTACACTTTAGAAAAGTTTAGGCTCCACATTATATTAGGTGTCTTTTACTACTATAATTAGGTAAAATGTAGTTATTGCATTGCAAAACACTTTCGCTGCTACTGAAGTTTTGTTTAACAGTTGGTCGACAGTGTAACTGTAGATGTAATTACAGATTTAATTACATAAAGCTATTTTTAAATATGAGTACAAAATAAGAACTTGCATGTACCTAATACATGTATTGTATCAAATGACGCATTTTTAGTTCTGCATTGAAGTTAAGATTCAGTTTAAACAAGTTAAAGCCAACACTAGCAGCAATACTTTCTTCTAGCGTCCTCGTAGCCCATGTACTTGCTTTTCACTTGATGCTCTTACTATAGGAAGTAATTCTAAACCAAACCATAACTCTAACAACTATACTAAGTACATGCTGTTAACTAATATTTCTCAGTACAATAAGGAGATATTAAAATAAAGTGTAACCCAATAATCTAAATGGAAAAAACAACATGCAACAGACTCCTAAACAGAAACACACTAAAATATCCAGTGACAGCACATATAGGTTAAATTAAAAATGTCTTAATCCCTGAGACAAAGTGCCTGAAACAAAGTTATATGAATGGGAGAAAACAGAATCAGTGGTTCTCTTACGTACAAAATCAAAATTGTATAAAGCAATGTCTTTATGACTTCAAACTAAAGTTTAGCAATTTCACAACACTATGACAGGTGGTCTCTTATAAATTATCTGTAAATTAGGTGCTAATCACATGTCAAACTGCAAAAAGCAAAGCACGAAATGTCAACACATGGCTAATAGTAAACACAGCAACGGGGCTTCAACGTTAAAAAAATGTAAACACTATTACACACAGCAGTTTAACAGAGGCTAAACACTTGAAAATCTACTTTGCTGAAGATTAGGTACACATATTTTTCCATTCCAAACAATGTAAACTTTAAAGCAACGAAGCCAGCGCACTAGGCGGATGTTGTTAGCTTCAAAACACAGGCAACGTGTAGCTCAGAATAAGGACAATGTTTCCTCCATTCCCTTCAGCGCCTGAGATTTCTCACCATAACAATCGGGAAAATGGCATTTTCGAGACCTCTCCAGCCTTATGTTCCGTCATGAAACCTCGCGGCCTAACTGAACACACAATGCCCGTAACCAGTGGCTACCGCGGTTAGCGCGCCTCAGCCGTTAAAAAAAGAACGCCAAGATTCCTTCTTTCCTTCCCTCGCGCCAACGTTTGACACGGCCGCGCGCGGCCTCAATCTGTGCCTCGGATAAGCGCTTGACAAAAAAAATCCTTACTACGCTAGATGTTCGAGAGCTTCTCCGCGTTTCCTCCACCATTTTTCTCCTCCACTTCCTTCCCCGCTTACTGTAACCCACCCTCCCTACCCAACCGGAGAGCCTGCGGTGGTGGTGGTGGCGGAGGAGACGAGGCCCGTGAGGGAAGTAGTTAGGCCTCGGCTAGCTCCCCCCACCCTCCCCCTTCATCTCCGCGTACCCCCCCGTTCCCTCTACCTTCTCCCGCTCCTTCCCTGAAAGACAGAACCACGAGTCCAGTTCGGGCTCTCAAGCCGAGAGCATTTGAAACGCTACACGTAATTGCGTGCTACTCACCGGAATTTCGGGTCGAGTGGCCGAGGAGAAGGTGCCAGAAAGCGCTCGAAACACAGACAACAACAAGCCTGAAAAATGCAGCCAGAGAGCAGTGGCTCCAGAGCTGACGCCATCTTTGAGTGAAACAGGAGCTTTGCGGGTGGGGGAGGGGGGAAACAGTCGGCGCTAGGGAGCGTCTGCATCGTGCGAATCCGAATCGGAGAGGGAGAGGCATGGGATAAGAAAGGGACTGCAGCGGGAGGAGAGAGCGAGAGAGGGAGGGGGGGATACGGCTGCACACATCTGAAGGGCGAATGTCCGTTGCTTCTGCGTGAAATGGAAGAAAGGGACAGATGGTAAAGCGGAAAAAAAAGAAAAGGCGATGTGGCACGCTTAGGGAACGTCTGCATGTTGCAGTCGCGCCTTGACGGCGGCACAAGAAATCAAAGCGATGGAGTGTGGTTTTAATGTTAGAGGGTATTTAAAGATCAAAGACGGCCCCTCCACACCTCCCATCGGGCTTCTGCGTAGCCATTCCGCTGTTTTCGTCCCCTGTTTCCGAGAGAAATCATAATGCAATGAAAAATACATAAGCGCGAACGCCAGCGCTCATGACAAAGCAAATGTTTTTATTTTGGGAGCGGGGACGCGCTACATAAACAATGCCTGCGAGAGTCACTACTAGAGTGGATTATGTAAATTTCCCGCAGTGCCGTAAGAGCCAGTGATGACAGGTGACCCGCACACCTTTCCCTTCGGTGCTCCACGCGAGAGATGTTTTCAATTTAACACCCACTCGGGAAATGTGAATCTGTTGCTAGTGGCATCAGTAGTCATTAATAGAATATTTATGATATGATGTAGTTGCGTTGTAATTGCTGTAATGTTTGAGCTGCGTGAATATATTAATATTGTAAATGCATAATTAGTATTCAATGCATGCTCTAAACCATTTTTAAAATTTAAGACAGGAAAAACTTAAATACGAATTAGTTCAGACTAGCGTAATTATTACAGAACAATTGCGTAATACACGTGCTTTTTTATTTGCCACATCTGTATTATTACACAACTCCATATGGATCTTCATATCAAAGCCATTTGTTTTGAGTTTAAAGAGTTGAGGTCAAAAGTTTTAATTTATTTTACCAAAATAAGAGGGATCATAAAAAAATGCATGTTATTTTTTAATCAGTACTGACCTGAATAATATATTTCACATAAAAGATATTTACATATAGTCCATAAGAGAAAATAATAGTTGAATTTATACAAATGAACATGTTCAAAAGTTTACATACACTTGATTCTTAATACTGTGTTGTTACCTGAATGATCCACAGCTGTTTTTTTAGTGATAGTTGTTCATGAGCAGTTAAACTGCCCGCTGTTCTTCAGAAAAATTCCCACAAATTCTTTGGTTTTTCAGCATTTTTGTGTATTTGAGCCCTTTCCAACAATGACTGTTAATTTTGAGATCCATCTTTTCACACTGAGGACAACTAAGGGACTCATATGCAACTATTACAGAAAGTTCAAACGCTCACTGATGCTTCAGAAGGAAAAACGATGCATTAAGAGCCAGGGGTGTAAACTTTTAAACAGAATGAAAATGTGTACATTTTTCTCATTTTGCCTAAATATATATATTTTTTCATTTTGTACTGCCTTTCAGAAGCTACAGAAGATAATAGACCAAATAAGTTAAATTTACCCTGATCTTCAAATTCAAAAAGTTTTAAACCCCCTGGCTGTTAATGCACCGTGTTTCCTTCTGAAGCACCAGTGAGCGTTTGAACCTTCTGCAGTTGCATATGAGTTTCTTAGTTGTCCTCAGTGTGAAAAGATGGATCTCAAAATCATAGCCATTGTTGGAAAGGGTTCAAATACACCAAAATGCTGAAAAAACAAATAATTTGTGGGACCTAAAAGATTTTCCTGAAGAACAGCTGGCAGTTTAACTGTCCAGGACAAACAAGGGATTCATGAACAACTATAACTAAAATAAAATAAAAAATATAAAAAATAAAAAAACAGTACATGTTACATTCAGGTAACAACACAGTATTAAGAATCAAGCATATGTAAACTTTTAAACAGGGTAATTTTTATAAATTCAACTATTATTTTCTCTTGTGGACTATTATGTAAATGTCTTTTATGCGAAATATCTTATTTAGGTCAGTATTAAATAAGAAATAACATAAAACAATTAACATTTTGCAGATTCAGAAATTTAATTTAAAGTAAGTCTGACATTCATGCTTTCCTCAGATTTCTTTTTTATAATGTAAAACATGCAGCTAATTTTTGGCATACATTGATACATCATAGCATCACCTGTACCTATAGTGCTGACTGTAAAAGACTGGATTATGTGAATGACCAAGTGGCTACCTGGCAGAAACCAGTATTTTATATCATGATTAATCAAAATATGTACATGAAAGCCAAAAAGTAAGCCTAGAAAAAATATGCATGCAGTGCATTTGTTAATAACTCATAAAGTCAGCCAGTGGACCAGCCAGCATATTCACAAAAAGTATGCATGTATTATTTCCTGAAAAGCACCCTGCAGCCTTGTGGCTCACTGGTGTCAAGGACTCGACGTCTATCCAGCCAGCTTTAAATGTATACACTTTATACATCTTTACAAACAGCAGTCAAGAAGTTATGAATGTTGCAGTCGTTCCTGTCTTTTTAAGGACAGCTGTCAGATGCAGAGTTGGCAGGTGTGTTGCTTTAAGAACAGGAACTACCATAAGGGAACTGAATTCAGAATTTTAAAACAGTCTGGTTTTGTGTTATTAATAAATCAAGCTTTTTTATTATTGGCTTACCTAATTAAGTTGTATTAATAGAAATATCACTTTTAAACTATTTAAACCATTTATATTAAAGCCTTTTGTGGCTTTTTAGGCTCCATAGTCTTTAGAAAGAAATTATCCTTTTATATTTTTAAGCATTTGGCAGATGTTTTTAAATGACTTACATTGCATTCAAAGCACACATTTTTTATTTCAGATTTCAGCTTCTGCTTTCTCTGGGATTCAGGCCCATGACCTTAGCATTGCTAAAGCCATGCTCAACTGTTACTATTAGTATCATCTAGACATTTTATTGATACACAGTCAAGTAGACAGATTTGCCTTTTTCCCCTCCAGTTTCTCATATGTAGGGGAGTACTCTACTATAACATCCTATGTTTAAGGTGGACAAGATGAAAATGAGGAAGAAACCTGACTAGCTTTATGAGATCTGAACTTTCCAAAAGGAAGTTGAGAGTTTGATAAGTCTGTAACATACTTCTCAAATAATACCATTTTCAATGCACAGCACAACTACTTTGTGCAACATATATTTAGTTTTGAATCATATGATGTTGCTGATATTATGAAAATAAACTAATTTCACATATAAACCACTGTGAAACTTGTGCACACAATGTCTGCTTTTTCATCTGTAATGCTTGCAGTAAAAATAAATAAATAATTCTATTCATGTTTCATGATTCATTTGTGCCCACATGACTCAGAAGTACTGTAACTCAACAAAATCACCATTATACCAGATGAAAGTAAAAAAAGAAAAGAGAGAGAGAGACAGATAATTGCCTCAGTTTTTGTTAACTTTTATTACTCTTTGGTTTCTTGCTTTGGCTATAGTTAACCCAAAAATGAAAATTTGCTGAAAATTGACCTCAGGCCATCCAAGATTTAGTTGTCATGAGATTTCTTCTTCATCAGAACAGATTTGGAGAAATTTAGCATTACATCTCCTGCTCACCAGTGGATTCTTAGCAGTGAATGGGTGCCGTCAAAAAGAGAGTCCAAACTAATAATTCACTAGTAATCCACATGACACCAGTCCATCTTATGAAGTAAAAAAAGCATGATTGTACGCAATAAATTACTTTGTTTATAATTTTAAACTATTGTTTTTGGCTAAAATACAAGTCCTTTATCCATAATAAATGCTTTTGGAAAAAAAAGTAAAAAAAGGTTTTAGATGCTTACAAGAAAAAGTCATCTAATCTAAATCAGGACAAAAAAAGCACATATCAAGCACAAGTGAAAACAGTTGAGAGGACAACAGAAAATCGACCTTTTCACTGGAAGAAGCATTATAATGGATTGTGTAGTGGTATTTTTGCCAGTAGTGATGGGTTAAAGTTAAAACATCTCAACGATGCATTGTTTTCTACAAACACACAGCTTTTCATTTTACAAGACGTTAAGTGATGGACTGCGTCATATGAATTACTTGTGGATTTTTGTTTTGTTTTTATTAGCAGTTTGAACTGCCATTTTGACGGCACCCATTCACTGCTGAGGACCCAATGGTGATCAAGTGATGTAATGCTACATTTCTCCAGATCTGTTCCAATGAAGAAACAAATTTATTTACATGTATGGCCTGAGGGTGACTAAATTTTCATTGTTGGGTAAACTATTTAAAGGGGTCATCGGAAGCCCATTTTAATATAGTTAATATGATTCTTTAGGGTCATAATGAGAAGTCTATAACATACTTGGGTTAAAATTTCTCAATGGTAGTGTAAAAATACTCTTTTTATCTTGTCAAAAACAGCTCTTTTTAGAGCGAGCTATTCTGTTGTGTGTTCCTTTAAATGCTAATGAGCTCTGCTCGCCCCGCCCCTCTCTGCCATGGGATGACGAGCCGTAATGTTTACTTTAGCTGCGTATAGCTGCGAAAAGTGCTAACTAGGACATTATTAAGAAAGGCCATTTGCAAAGATGCATAAAAACCTTTATACTAATTCTACTGTGGGTGAAGCTGCATCAGAATGATTCACACGAACATAGACGCATATGTAGATCGGGATCGGCACTGTCCTTTCAAAAATGAAAGTAACGTTAATCCTCTGCGTCTTCAGCGGCTCAGATGTCGGGAGTAAATGACGACTGCTATGATCATTATTACATCCGACAACAGAACACCTCAGTCGTTCAATCAGTGAAATTCTTGTCTTCCCCTGCACCTGAGTCGACACAATGGCGATCGGAGTCGGACTGTTTCAACTCGCTGAGGGCAGGTTCAAGGTAAGGCGCTTATGTCAATCAACTATTGTGGGAGCGGCCTCTGTCGATGTGTCCTCACACTGACAACAGGCTGAAAATGACCTGATTTTAAAAAGGGGATATTACTTTTAAAGATTAAAAAATACCACTGGGTGGATTTTTATCATTGTAGGGTGGTTGTGTACACAAACTGCCAACACACATTACTGTTCAAACATCATGTAAAAGTGAGTTTTGCAGCCGAAGACCCCTTTAGGTATTTTAAAACAAACTAATATTTTTCCAGTAGTTCATATAATAGAGATACCTATGGGTTGTTCACCTCTTAAGTAATACTTAAAAATTCAGGTATTCTTTTTGAAAGATGAATATCATATAAAATACATCCTTAGTTTTGGAAGTCCTTGTAATATTTGAATTTTTGCTGGCGAAAGTGTGAAAACAGCATCATGTCAACATTTTCAAGGAATGAGGGGGTAGTCCTGTTTTTGAGTGCTACCAGCACTGTCACTATAGAAACACACACATATAAAAATAAATAAAGCTGTACTATGAGGAGGTAGCAGTGGCATCTGATAGACTTTCATAACACTATGTGGGCGAGCTGTAGTTGCCCTGCAGCACAGCCTTCATCAAATAAAGATCATCACAGTTTAATTAAAACATTTTGTTTAACTGTTGAGTCATTCCCACTGTGATAAACATGAAGTGTTAACCAGGATCAAAGCTTGTTTATTTGGTAAATGAAAAGAAGAACAAGTGCACAACTTGTAGTAGAATAAAAGAACAGTACTGACCTTGTCTGCAACACAAATGCAATTTGTACATCTTTTTAGAGAAAACGATCTTTATTTTGAGGGTCATCTGCACTGTTGGGCTCCAAGCCATACACTGAAAAACTCCAAGCACAATTAGGGTTAGGACAATTTCTCTCTGACCCATGCCAGTGTGTACTTGAGCTTTTAAAAGACCCATACTCCTCTGTCAAACACTGGTTTCTCTAATGTGGTCTTGTGGATAAAGATCAGGAGCAGTAAATGTAGGTTGTAGGTTACAAGGACAATCTTTGTACTATCATCACTGTGCCCTTGAGCAAGGCACTTAACCCCAGGTTGCTCCAGTGGGACTCTCCCTGTAACTTAAGATGCAATGCAGTGCATATGTGCCATTGCACTGTACATTGTGGAAATAAATTCCACTGGCCTTGGCTGTTTGCTTATAACCAAACATTCTATTCTATTCTATTCTGATTTTTGTAACTGTGCAAACTGCCTAAAGAGATCCAAAAAAGTTTATCCAAAAATGAGAATTCTGTCACCATTTACTCGCCCTCATGTCATTGCAAACCTGTATGACTGGCGCTATTTTATGAAGCACAAAAGAAGATATTTTGAAGAGTTTTGGGGTCAAAACAACAACTTTTCTGTGTTTCAGTGAATTCTATCAATACGTATTGTAAAAACTATACATTGTTCCCTGAAATTAATTCAACACTTCAATCAATCCAATTGCATTAAACATTAAATATCAAAATATCAAAAGAACTGGCTTCTGTAAACTGTAAACTAGAACTTCTCATTGGTCCAATGCAGTGACTTTTAACCAATTGGTCTCACAGTAATTTGCCTGAAATTCACATAGATTAACCAAAAAAGAAAAAAAGAAAAAAGAAAAAGAAAGAAACTCATGGTATAAAAAGCTAAGGTTTTACTTCAAGTACTTTACTACTTTACTTTTCAAGTACTTGTTGCTACTTTACTTTACAGTAGCAACATTTTACGTTTAACAGACTGAATAAAAAACTAAACAAAAATATATATTTCATTACCTGAAAATAAAACATGGTTATGCTGCGTTCCAAGCAGGTTTTTTAACTGGTAAATCACCACTTCAAACCACGACTCACGACTTTGTAGCGTTCCAGGCAAGTCAAGCCAAACTGCCTGGGCACATTTATGAATTATTATTATTTTTATATTATTATTAATTTGATTGCAATGTTATATTGTCCTAAGCTCTATTTTTCCACCGTGTACTAATTGCATAAACACCGCACCCAATAGGGCTGACATTGTTGTTTCGCGGGCTATGTTACGTCAGAACTGGTAACTGGGAGTCCATCGATCTAGTACGAGTTCACGAGTGGGAAGTCACGGGTTTGACTGCCGTTCCAGTGCACTTTCACTGGTAGAAGGTTGGAAAAACACGCGGCATTAATATACCAAATTACTCAACTCGTTTTTTTATACACTACCAGTCAAAAGTTTTTGAACAGTAAGATTTTTCATGTGTTTTTTACAGTCTCTTCTGCTCACCAAGCCTGCATTTATTTGAAAGTACAGCAACAACAATAAAATTCTGAAATATTTTTACTATTTAAAATAACTGTTTTCTATTTGAATATATTATAAAATGTAATTTATTCATGTGATTTCAAAGCTGAATTTTCAGCATCAATACAGTCACATGATCCTTCAGAAATATTCTTCTAATATTCTGATTTGCTGCTCAAAAACATTTAATATTATTATTATATTGAAAACAGCTGAGTAGACTTTTTATGTGTTTTTTTTTTGATGAATAGAAAGTTCAGAAGAACAAGAATTAGCTGAAACAGAAATATTTTGTAACATTATAAAAACTAGAATGATTTCTGAAGGATCATGTGACACTGAAGACTGGAGTAATGATGCTGAAAATTTAGCTTTGACCACAGAAATTTATTACATTTGAAAATATATTTAAATAGAAAGCAGTTATTTAAAATAGTAACAATTTTCACAATATTACTGCTTTTGCTGTATTTTGGATCAAATAAATGCAGGCTTGGTGAGCTAAAGATAATTCTTTAAAAAACATGAAAAAATCTTACTGTTCACAAACTTTTGACTGGTAGTGTATATTGACAACCACTGTATTTTTTATTTTTTTTGTATAAGGAAATACTGAAATACAAAAAGTGCATAACTAACAATTCGCATTTTAAGTGTTTTCTCACAACTTAAGTCTCGTCTACAATGGGTCGGATATTGGTTTTGAAAAAAAAAAAAAGAGAGAGACACTGTTGAAGGGGGTTGGGGTGGATGATGACAGTCGTGTCCACCACAGACATCCTTGGAACTAGTCATTACTGCTTTTGTCCGTGTGAACCAGCAAGCTTCCTGCTGGGTCTGGCTCATGGCCAACACTCAAACCCCAACTCCAGTCCCAAACCACTGCTCTCTATTTCTCCATAACACTTGCACACCCCTCCCATCCTGGAGCAGACGGAGACATACAAACGGAAATTTCCAAGCATATGTAACTGAGAGAACATGCCCCCCACCCACGTCAACTAACCTATCTGTTGGCTCTTACTTTACAGTCAATATGAATTTAAAACTGACCAGATTTACTTCCGTTATATGCTGATGGTCACATTGTACACAAGATTCATCTGTGTGTAATTGTAATGTTTGCTTTCATAATCTTGCATGCCTTTATATTTTGGCTGACAACAATTATAAAATTATGTTAAAGGAATAGTTCAACTAAAAATGTTCACCAGTGGATCCTCTGCAATGAATGGGTGCCGTCAGACAGCTGATAAAAACATATACAATCCACATGACTCCGGTCCATCGAGTAACATCTTGTGAAGTGTAAAATTGAAGCAAAAACAGTCAAATTTTGAAGTATTTGTCCTATTTAAAATAACTCTTTTCTATTTAAATATATTTTAATTTCAAGGCTGTCAAAACATTTATTATTATTATGTTGAAAACAGCTGAGTAGAATGTTTTCAGGTTTCTTTGATGAATAGAAAGTTCAGAAGAACAGCATTTATCTGAAATAGAAGTCTCTTTTAACTTAAAAATTAAATTTGTAAGAAACAAATCCATTATTAAGACATTTTTTAACTTCAAACCATTGCATCTCCAGTGAAAAAATCGTCTCTCGCAAATCAGAACAGAAATATGCACAGATTTATGAGTTTATGAATGAAAACGGTGCTAAAGAGTTATAAATAAATATGTTGTGGATTTTAATGTGAGACTTCTGGGGATAAAATGATGGGATTTTTATTCTTGGGTGAACTATTCCTTTGAATTATTAGTCAAATAAGACAGAAGAATTAGTTAAAACAGTAATTTTAACATGAATGAAGCCATAATAGTAACTAATGATATATTTACTGCTGAGAAATGCTGAGATGCTGAACTTGCCTCCAAGTTTCATAACCATCTTGGTTCCCAAAGGGCAGAAGCTCAAATAAAAATGGCCCGATTCCTGTAACAAAAATTTGAAGACGACGAAAAGGCCAAAATATGAAAACATCAAGTTGTACCCTAGATGTTTTTTCATTCAATATTCCATTTCGATAAAGAAAACTTTACTTTATGGAAGTTAAATGTAGACTTTACCTGTCCAGTAAAAGCTAGTGCTCTTCAAACTGAAGTTTGGCTTGCTTGACAGACCCTATCCTCCTCCACCTCACTCTCAACTCAGTTGAAACACCTCTACCTCATCCAAACCACTACAGACGTTTTCATCCCAAAGCCTCTAAGCAGAGAGCAACTACAGCAAGATCTCTCTGACACTATACTTTAGTTCTGTTTTTCCTTCTCAATCCCTCAAGTGCACAGAAGTGCACTCCTCATTCAAGGAGAAGTGTACTTCTGCTGGCCTGTAGGACCGTTTTCATCCCACGGTTCATGTCTGCTTGTGAGGAAACAGTTGAAAGTCCTGGATGTGAGGTTACAGTGATTTCAAAAGCAAATATTATGGTACAGTGCTCTATGGTCTTAAACTCAACATGAAATCTATCTACAGTGCCTTGCAAAAGTATTGTATAATTTTTTTTTTCACATTTTGTCATGTTGCTGCCTTATGTTAAATTACTTTTTTCCCACATTAATCTACATTCTATACACCATATTGGCAAGGCAAATACAGAACTGTCACAACTTTATAAATTTATTAAAATAAAAAAACTAATATAAGTACATTGCATAAGTATTCATACCCTTAACTCAGTACTTAGCTGAAGCACCTTGACAGCCTCAAGTCTTTTGGGTATGATGCGACAAGACTTGCACATCAGCATTTGGCAGTTATCTGCCATTCTTCACCTCACAAGCTCTGTCAGGTTGGATGGGGACAGACACAAATTTTCAGGTTTCCCCAGAAATATTTGATTGTGTTCAAGACATTCACAGTGTTGTCTATAAGCCACGATTGCTGTGTGCTTAGGGTCATTGTCTTTTTGGAAGGTGAACCTTCTGCCCAGCCTAAGGTTCTGAATGCACTGGACAGGGTTTTCATTAAGGCTATCTCAATTTTCAGACTTCTTCCATTAAGGGTAATGGAGACTACATGTTTCTGTGAACCTTCAATGCAGCAGATTTTTTTCTAAACTCTAACCCAGATCTGTGGCTTGATGCAGTACTGTTTCTAAACTCTACGGGCATTTTTTTGACATCAGGGCTTTGTTTTTGCTCTGATATGCATTTTCAGCTGTTAGACCTTTTATTATGACATGTGTGCCTTTCCAAATCATAGCCATTCAATTAACTTCTCTTGAAACGTAGTAACATCTAAATGCAATATGAATGCTCATGAGCTTAATTTTAACTGTCCTAGATAAGGGAGATGAATAGTTAGATGAATACTTATGCAATGGAATCATTTCAGTTTTTTTTTTTTTTTTTTTTTTTTAAATTTGCAAAGATGTTAAAACTTGTTTTTTTAGTTTTGCCATTATGGTGTATGGAGTGTAGATTGATGTGGGGAAAAAAGTAATTTAAAGCAGTTTAACATAAGGCAGCAACATAACAAAACGTGAAAACAATGAAGGGCACTTCGCACTTCTATACAGGCCGTTTCCTACTAAGAGGCAAGATCTATCATCTATCTATATATAAATCTATCAATCTGTCCATCTATCCATTTTTAAACTTTTTTTCCAGAACTTTTAAACAGGGCTTTGTCAAGTTTGTTGTGATACTTATTTGACAAAGCTCTTCTAGTCAAAACTTTGTATGAATTAATTTATGAATGTATGGATTTCTTTCTATTTCTAATTAATTTTAATTCTACTTTCATCTACTTACACCAAAACTCACAAAGTCTGAAATTCTGAGTTCAAAGGCTTTTTAAAGTCTGTTTTATATTGGTTGTCCTATTTATTTGTTTCATTTAAAAAAAATGAGTTTATCATAGAGTAAATTGTGTCTTTTTTCCCCAGCCATTGTGGAATATTCTCAAAGGGGCAATATCTCAGGTTACACAGGGCAGTCGGAACAAGGAAAAGAAGTCATGGAGCATTTGGCCCTCTGGCAGCACACCATCAGAGTCTTCAAAAAAAAAAAAAAAAATCTCATTCTGAAAAAACGAGCTCTGTACTTAGACTCTGCATTACAATTACAATAGGAGGATGGAAACAGAGACATAAACTACATGTTCTTCACAGGGTCATGTGACTCTGCCTGCAGTATATATTTACAGGGCAGAATACACTGCAGACAACAATGCAACCTAAGACCTTCATGCATTCCTGCAGGGTCTGTTGGCGGGTATTTCTTCTTTTGAGCCTAGCAGACAATGTGTGCCTCACTCATTCTCACTCTTCCTTCTCCCTCTCTCTCTCCTGTTTTGGCAGTGAGTGGAGGACGCCCCCCTCCTCCTGCTTCTTTCTGCCTACACTCACCCCAGCAGGGCACCCTTCATGTAGGCCTCCGGAGTTGGAGATCTTACTATATGTTACCCTTAAGAGCTCATCAGCGTGCATCTGTCTGCTGTTTTTCAGTGGAAATGATGTCAGTTCCGACTTCTGAGGTCACATGATGTCAGGCTTTATCCCAAAAGCACGTCAAAAGTTTATGCACTTCAACTTGAATATGAGTTTGCATCATTATTGTTTTATTGAATTAGTATGTAATTTCAAAGCCATGCATGTCAAGATGACTGATATAACCTTTTAGTGCCTTTTTTTTTTTTTTTACCAAAAAATGAACTCTGAATGAATGATATTTATTTTCTTAAAGAAATAGTTGAGTAATTGAAATGTATTATTGTTTAAAATGTAATTTATTTCTGTAATGCAAAGCTGAATTTTCATTAGCCATTACCCCAGTCCTCAGTGTCACGTGATCTTTCAGAAATCATTGTACTATGCTAATTTACTATTAATAAGCTTCTTACTATTTTTTTTTTTTTTTTTTTGGAAACTGTGATACTTTTTTCAGGATCCTTTGATGAATAAACAGTGAAAAAGAATAGCATTTATTCAAAATAAAAATAAAAAAATTCTAACAATATAAGTCTTTTATTATCAATTTTTATAAATGTAACACATCCTTGCTGAATAAAAGTATTAATTTCTTTCAAAGAAAGAAAGAAAGAAAAAATTGCTGACCCCAAACTCTGAACAGTAGTGCATGTTACAAAAACATTTCTATTTTAAATAAATGCAGTTCTTTTTAACATTTTATTCATGAAAGAATCCACTAAACAAAAAACAGGTTCCAAAAAAAAAAAAAAAGAGCAGCACAACTGTTTCCAACATTGATAATAAATCAACATATTAGAATGATTTCTGAATTATTTCATGTGGATCATGTGGCACTGAAGAAGGGAGTAATGATGCTGAAAATTCAGCTTTTCATCAGGAATAAATTCTGTTTTAAAGTATAATAAAATAGAAAACCACTATTATATCATATTCAGGGTTCATACACATTTTTACCAGTAAAATTCCATGACTTTTCCATGACTTTAAGTAAATATTCATGACTTAATGTTTCATGAAATGTATATGTATCAGGGCTCGAAATTAACTTTTTTACTTGGTAGCACTGGTGCTCCAAACTTCAAAAAATTAGGAGCATCCAAAAAAAATTAGGAGCACCCAATTTCTTTTTAGTTATGTGCCATTCTTCATGGCGGATTCTGATTAGCACACGTACATCTCGGAGATGTCTATTTGACGTCTGCATTTACATCTGCAAGACATCTACAAGACGTAGTTTGCTCATCGTTTCCTATCGGATGTCAAATAGACCTCTATTAGATGTTTGTGATTCAGAATGTGTGTAAAACTGACATCTTACTGACATCTGCCAGACGTTTGTACACAGCAGATGCTTTCCAGATGAAGAGATCTTTAACAGACATCTTGCAAACGTACGTGTGCTTTGTGCGTTGTACAGTATATTGACACGGAGGCGCCAGAATTGTGCGCTGTAGCATGAAATATACTATATTTCTACAAAAGCAGATTGTGGAGACCTTTTAATTGTCCACAATAAAAAAAATCGTCATACTTCACACCCCTAATTGCCATGCAGTTTGTGCAACGCCGGAACAGGGTTTGGTTGAGAGAAAGAGAGAAAAAACATCCAGTTCCAAGTTAAGCGGAGCGCAGTGACAGGGAGTGATTGACGGCTCAGGGCTCGCAAAACCTCTGGTAGCCCTTTGGGCAGGTACTCATCAGATTTTGGGAGCCCGAAAATTAATTTAACTAGCCCAAAAAAAAAAAAAAACTTTTTTTTTTAAATATAGAAAATCAGATAGTTTACATTTTAATCAAAAATGTTTATATAAAAAAAAGATATATGAGATTTTATATATATATATATATATATATTACTTAATTGTTTAGATTTTTAAAAGGCACATTAACTTTTTTCACATTTACACCTCTATGTGTCTTCTGCATAAAAACATGGATTGATAATTGCAATAATTTGACCATAAAAAGCTGGGGAAAAAATTATTGGAAATAAAAATTAATTCTGTCACTAGGGGGCGCTTTAGGAGCGCTGAAATATTAGTTTCCCTAGTAACGGCTGTATACAAATCAGCATTAACGCTGTTTTGTCAGACAAGAAATGAACATGCAACACGTTTCTAAGGACAGTATGTTCCCTTCAGATACATTCATATATAGACATCCGTGCAGCATTTTGACTTAGAAACATGCAGTGCACATATTTATTCAATGACATCATTGCCTTTTTGAAGATTTATCCAACCCTATCGCGATCGTCTTTCCGTCCCCAATTGTAAGACCTCTTAAAATTATAATCAAGACTTTTCTTTAACTATTTTAAATATTTATAACTTTTTATGGCCTTATGATTCAAAACTGCGAGTCGCCGTTACCCCGCGCGACCGATCACGTGACCGATCGTGCGATCCTTAACTGGAATTTAAACAAAATTATCAGCAATATTCTAATATACAGAGATGGTGAAACAAATTTCCATGACTTTTCCAAAACTTTGAGGGTTAATTTAATTTTCCAAAACTTTTCCAGGCCTGGAAATTGCCATTTTAAAATTCCATGACTTTTCCAGGTTTTTCATGACCGTACGAACCCTGCATATTTATTCAAAATAGAAATCATTTCTAACAATCTAAAGTCTTTACTATCACTTTTGATCAATTTAACACAACCTTGCTGAATAAAAGTATTCATTTCTTCCAAAGATTTTCAATTTCTTTCAATTACTGACCCCATACTTTGAATGGTGTGTCTGTGTTTCAAAAGACACACATTCTATTTTTAATAAATGCAGTTCTTTTTAATGTTTTATTCATCAAAGAATAAAAAAGTATTACAGGTTCCAAAAAAAAAAAAGCAGCGCAAATGTTTCCAACATTGATTATGATTCTAATAAATTAGCATATTAGAATGATTTCTAAAGGATCATGTGAAACTGAAGAAGGGAGTAATGATGCTAAAAATTCAGTTTTTCATCACAGGAATAAATTCCATTTTAAAGTATACAAAAATAGAAAACAACTATTTCAAATTACAATAATATTTCACAATATTACAGTTTTTTCTGTATTTTTTTTATCAAATAAACGCAGCAAAAAAACCATTTATTTTCCCCACATTTTCTTTATAATCCTTTACAATAAGGTTAAATTTGTTAGTTAATGTTAACACTCTATTTCAGGCCAGTGGGCCTTTTTTACTTGGTCCAATAAGCATTCACCTAGCAACAGCATAGCAACACCCTGCCAACCACCTACAACAAACAAGTCTGCTTCTCTTACACAGACAAGCATGATTCACATTTACTTTGGTTAAATATCTGTTTTCAAAGGTTTTGTCTATATTCTTCTAGGATGAGTGTAACCTGATTTGTTTCAAATTGATTTCTGCCATTTTTTGTAAGTTTAAGTGTAGCAGTCAGATTCATGTTACCCTGATACTGCTTTCTGCTGCTCATTATATCAGCTGTGGCACTCTGATATAAGAGCCTGTCAGTCTAATGAGACTAATCGCCATAAAATTGAAGTTAAGAGTCAGTGAGAAGTGTCTTTAATTCAATAGTACAAATCCAAATATGATTAGATCCTGACAGAAATAGCCGAAACGCATTACAACGGCTGGCTGATTGTAGTTATTTATCATTCCCGCTCTGTGAGTAAACAAAAAAGCTGTAAAATACAAGGGCAATGTCTCAAATGAAATAAAATCAGCTTCGACAGTACATGGAAAATGAATTACTCTTATTGGATTATGTCCAGTTTCCAGGACACACAGAGACAGCTTTCCTTGTCTTGATAAATTGTCATTTAATGCATTTATTTTATTTATTTTTATTCATAGACTGATACTGAATTTACACAACAATATCTCTCTCTAATAACACTGACAGTCTTGTCACAGTGGAATGTTTTCATTGTCATAATCGACATGCAGTCTGTGGGCGGGCTGCTCTGGCTTGTGTTTTGATAGTTAATCTTTGGATCACCTTACAGAACAGGCACTTTGGCCCGGGGCAGCGCGACCCCTGACCTCTGACAATCACTAATCTAATACATCAACCTGCCTCTGTCCATCGCAAGCTGCTCACCCTGTTACAAACTCATGACATCGCTGCTTAACCCTGATTAATTTACTCTGCAGTGCGGCTCAACTAATTCTACTGTAATCAGATACACAAAAACCAACAAAAAGCACAAATACTTTTAAGTGGCCTCATTACAGCCGAGCTTCTGGAATAGAATCCATTCTAAAGCAATAAACCAGATGCTTAAAGGAATAATCTGGGTTGAATACAAGTTAATTTCAATCAACCGCATTTGTGTTGATCTATACAAAAAATAATTCTGATCCTTTAAAAAAAAAACAGCAATAACCTTACAATGGCAATGAATGGGGCAGTTTTAAAGGATTTTAAATCAGGAACCTAAGGCTTATGATTATTATAAAATCTCATATAAATTCTTCTGTTATAACTTGTGTGTTCTTTAAATTGTAAAGCTGTTCAAATCAGATTTTTGTAAGGCTTTTAGCGTTGTAAAATTGGAAATAACGTTACACGGAAAAGGTTAGTAAGTCATTTTTTTTTTTTTGCATTAAAGTCATGTAAACTCACTAGTTTAGTTTAGTCTTAGGAAAGTGAGTATTTAAGTTTTAGATTTCCAAAACAAACAAAAAAAGCAGTTGATGTTAACCACTAACTTTCATATTACAGGAAAAAAATATACAAATGTCAATGGGTACCGTCAGCTGTTGTTATCAACATAACAAAATATCTTCTTCTGAAAAGAAAAAAAAGTAAATGATGACAGAATTTTAGAATTCTTAGAATTTAGAATTTTATATTTTTCTATATAGGTATAGTTCAGCCCCCCAAAATATTTACTTATGCTTGTGTTGAATAAATAAATAAATAAATAAATAAATACAAATAAAAAAATACTTGGAACTTTTTACTTAGTTGAAAAATTGTAAATAATAAATAATAATAAAAAGAAATTTAATAAATAAGTCTTTTTACTTCAGAAAAACTACTCAGACCAAGGCACTCGAAAATCTTCTTAAAATATTCTTAAGAAGATTTTCGAGTGCCTTGGTCTGAGTAGTTTTTCTGAAGATACGTAAAGATTCCCGCGACCAAAGAGCACCGATTTAAAGACTTTACACCCCAGCAGCATTTTGCATATTTTTTTGAATTCAAGTCTTTTTACTTGTTTAAATACGTGTAATTGAAAATGCCAATTAAAAAATTAACTTGTTTAATTGTTAATTTCAACTGATTTGTAAAACCCAGAGTATTCATATATATATATATATATATATATATATATATATATATACAGTTGAAAAAATTACATACACCTTGCAGAATCTGCAAAATGTTAATTATACATGCTTTTTTTTTTTTTAGTACTGGCCTGAATAAGATATTTCACATAAATTACATTTACATATAGTCCAGAAGAGAAAATAAATAGTTTAATTTTTAAAAATGACCCCATTCAAAAGTTTACATTCACTTGATTCTTAATACCACAGCTGTTTTTTTTTGTTTAGTGATAGTTGTTCATGAGTCCCTTTTTGTCCTGAACAGTTAAACCGCCTGCTGCTGTTCTTCAGAAAAATCCTTCAGTTCCCACAAATTCTGTAATTTTTCAACATTTTTGTGTATTTTAACCCTCTGGAGCATCAGTGAGTGTTTGAACCTTCTGTAATAGTTGCATATGAGACCCTTAGTTGTCCTCAGTGTGAAAAGATGGATCTCAAAATCATGCAGTTATTGTTGGAAAGGGTTCAAATACACAAAAAATGCTGAAAAAAAACAGAATTTGTGGGACCTGAAGGATTTTTTTGAAGAACAGCAGGCAGTTTAACTGTTCAAGACAAACAAGAGATTCAAAAAAGCATTCAGGTCAGTACTAAATAAAAAAGAACATGCATTTTGTATGATCCCTCATATTTTGGTAAAACAATGAACATTTTGCAGATTCTGCAAGGTGTGTGTAAACTTTTGACTTCAACTGCAGTTTGACCCAAAAAAGAAAATTCTGCCATTATTTACTTACCATTGTGTTGAATAAACTATATAAATAGAAGAGTAGCTCTTGTCACTTATTTAAAAACTTGAATTAAAATTAAAATTTCATTTGTTTACTTGTTACTTTCGAAAAAAAAAAAAGGAATCTAATTATGGAATGCCTATTATATGCAATGCAACACTGCCAACATCATCTGCAACATTTCCTTTTCAGGTCTCTCCCCAATAATTTCCTGTCTACTTTCTACTGTGTCTATAAAGTGACAAATTCCCTCCCAAAAACCATTCAGCCCAGGCAACATGCACCAGCACACAAACCGCTCATATGCAGACATGGTTTGCAGCTTGCACTTCTTACATTGTCATCTTTCGGCAGCTTGAGTGTGTGCCGAGGACTCAACAGTTCATTAATAATGGAGCAGCAGGCATGGGTTCCACATCCCTCCACTGAAGTCCGTCCCAGTGGAGATGCGGCGAGCACATCCTCCCTCTCACGTCTCAGGTACTCGCTCACAGGCCAAGGAATATGATTTGACGTAAAGAGAGCACATTTCAAAGAGATAAACAGAACACAGACTGGCAGCCCTGCTGTTTGGATCCTTTGGGCTGCTGGGAAACTAATGATCCGGGATCTGGGCTGCAAACACTACCTTTGTAGGTTCCTTTCCAAAGCAGGGGTTCTCCAGCAACTGGAGAGCTGTTCAGATGGTTTTCTCTAGTTATAGCACCACCGTGGCCTCTAGCAAGACATTTAACCTCAGACTGCTCCTGAAGGAGTGGACCTGCAAACAGGGCAAAGGGGGGGATAAGCATCAGGTAAATGTCAAATAAGGACAGGAATGCTTGATGCAAGTATGCAATATTAATATTTTTCAATGCATTACAAGTGGCACATATTTAACGTGCATTCTTGCTTTTTACTATGGTGATAGTGCACTAACCATCTGATCAATTAGGAGTGATGCATATTTCCAGGAGTAAGAGCACACAGGTGTTTTTTAATCAGTCCATCCAGAAACAAAAGGTTATTCGAGTTGATATGAAGAGCACTTTTGAGAACTGAGGGAAAAAAAAATCACATTTGGCAAAGCTTTGCCAGTTAGAGACAACAATAGTCAGTATTCAGACTGTCATGCCATTATTTGTGCTGTTTTAGACAGAGCACATTGACTTTTACTGTATGGACAAAATTAGCTGAAAAACTTATAGTACTACTATTTGCGGTGATATTAAACTGGATATTTATTTTCATGTTACGGTCAATAACAAATGCATTTCTTCTGTAAATGTTATATTATTGTGAGCAAAAATAAGTAACAAAATAAATAAAAAATAGAAATACAGTTGAAGTCAAAAGTTTAAATACACAGCTGTGCTTTTTTTGTTTTGTTTAGTGATAGTTGTTCATGAGTCCCTTGTTTGTCCTGAACAGTTAAACTGCCTGCTGTTTCTCAGAAAAATCCTTCAGCTCCCACAAATTCTTTAGTTTTTCAGCATTTTTGTGTATTTGAATCCTTCCCAACAATCCTTTACGTCTTTTCACACTGAAGACAACTGAGGGACTCATATGTAACTATTATAGAAGTTTCAAATGCTCACTGATGCACCAGAAGGAAAACGATGCATTAAGAGCCGGGGGTGAAAACTTTTGAATTTGAAGATCAGGGTAAATTTAACTTATTTTGTCTTCTGGGGAACATGTCAGTAGCTTCTGAAGGGCAATACTAAATGAAAAAAAAAAAAAAAGTATATTTAACCAAAATAAGAAAAATGTACACATCCTCATTCCGTTCAAAAGTTTACACCCCTGGCTCTTAATGCATCGTTTTTTTCCTTCTGAAGCATCAGCGAGCTTTAGAACCTTCTGTAATAGTTCTATATGAGTCCCTCAGTTGTCCTAAGTGTGAGAAGATGGATCTCAAAATCATAGCCATTGTTGGGAAGGGTTCAAATACACAAAAATGCTAAACAACCAAATAATTTGTGGGACCTGAAGGACTTTTCTGAAGAACAGCGGGCAGTTTAACTGTTCAGGACAAACAAGGGACTCATGAACAACTATCACTAACCAAAAAAACAAAAAAACAAAAACAAAAACAAAAAAACAGCTGTGGATCATTCAGGTAACACAGTACAAGAATCAAGTGTATGTAAACTTTTGAACAGGGTCATTGTTATAAATTTGACTATTATTTTCTCTTGTGGATGCATTTTGTATGATCCCTTTTATTTTGGTAAAATAATTAACATTTTGCAGATTCTGCAAGGTGTACGTAAACTTTTGGCTCCAACTGTAAATTATATAAAATCAAAAGTTTTAAATCATAAGCATCATTACATTTTAAATTAATAATGTGCAATAAACGGTAAAACTGTTCATTAAAATAATATGGTAAGAAATACCAATCTGCAATATCAAGTAGCAAAACGAGCTGCTTTGTTGATAGCTAGGCAGATGAGTCTGGAAGCCCATAAAATTTACAAATGGCTGTGCCCAATCTTTCGAGAAAAATAAAGTGGATATATTTTATGCCATCGCTGTTTACGAGTAATTAGCTGGTGAAACGTATTTATTTACTGTAGAGTTTAACACAAGTGGATAGCATCAATGTCCATAGACCAGGAAGATTTTTAAACTGGCAGTTCATTCATTAACCAATCTTACCTTACAATGATGGACTGAAAAGGGGCAGAGCTACACAAGGTCTATTGCTAATCCCTCTCTAGCGCCCCTTGTGACCTCACTAAAATAAACGCTGAGTTGAAAGTGACAGTAATGTACATTGTAACAGACTGGAAACAGACTTCACACATTGTGAATAATTGAGTGACGCAGCAGATGACACTTGGAGAACGTAAACACTCAGCCCACCGGCTCCTCTCAACGGCAAGCGTTTGACCTCAGACCACTTTAATCTAATCGGGGTATGAGACACTCATCATCAATTTTGCATGAGTCTTTCTGTTAAGGATCTAGTTAAAGCATCACTCGGGATGGAATAGATGATGGGTGATAAGGGATCTGAAATGTATGCATTATTAACAAATAAAGGAAGACAGAGACAGGCGCTCGACGCTTAGCACGGGTGTGGGCGAGAAAATAATGGGGCAGAACAAAGTGGAGAGTTCTGAAGCTGAATGGGACGGACTCCATTTTTGTTAGCCTCTCTCTCCAGCTGTCAGCTCCTACGTTGTCTCGTGGGGTGGGGGGGTGTTGCCACGGTGACAGGAGGCCACATGTCTTAAGGGCCTCAATTTGGTCAAAGGACCCCATTGTTCTGGTGCTAAGCTGCCTTCACTGGGCCTGCAGGATGGGGGAGAGGGGTTTCCCTCCTTCACACGCCACAGAAAAAACACTTGGCACAATCATTTTAACCCCAACAGCGGCACACACGCAAACAACACAACATCATACATGCTAAACAACAGGCATTCAAGGGATCATGTCAACCTACAGGGTCAAAATGAGTACATCATAATGCATTATTTGTGTGGTTGCAAAAATTCAGTCATCATTTACTTACCCTCATGTTGTTTCAAAACGGTATGACTTACTTTCTTCTGTGGAACATTAAAAAATATATTTCGAAGAATGTTGGTAACCAAATAGTTGCTGGTAGCCATTGACTTCCATAGTATATATAGTATTTCCATAACTATTTGGTTGCCCATATTCTTCAAAATCTCTTCTTGTTTGCTCAACAGAAGAAAGTCAGTCATAGAGTTTTGAAAACTTGAAGGTGAGGAAATTACAGAAATTTTTAGCCAAACTCTTAATCAAATTCAATCATTATTCCAAACACTTCCTGAGAAAAAGTTGGTCATTTTGTCAAGTTGATGAACACAAAGTGTGGCTGGCCTGGATGAGCATATGAAGGTGTAATCTACTACTTCCACTAGATGGCAGTGTTATTACTTCAATAAAACACTATCCAAAGCCAGGATGAAATACCATTTTAGGCCCTTCCAACTAAATACCAATAAAAAAGAACAAAAAAGAAATCATAAGCTGCATTGGGAGAAGAACAATTGGTCATACACCACTGATCAGGTACGGCACAGGTGTAAGTCCATGTTGAAATAATGCCTTTGGAACTCTGAAACTGAAATTGGAGACTGACTACAGGACATAAATATTTAAACACTGTTGCAGTGCTATTTCTCCCATGGATACACTACAGCAGCACAGCCGAGGATTGATTCACATAAAACATAATGTGCGTGCTAGTAAACAATCACAGCTGAATGGAGACTGGTGCAGATGGCTGAAGTAATTATTTCCTGGTTGTTTATAAGTATTGACAGTTTGGTGGGACACTGAAATCGTAGAGTACATATCATTGTAAATAAATAGTTCTTTTGAACTCCTATTGTGTTCTATTCCGTTGACATTTCCCTTCTGTATTTTCCATTAGCTTTAAACACAGTCGGCTTCTTTGCAGCACGGACTGCAATTACAGGTGCAATACGCAACTGTGAAGAGTGCCGGATTAAACTGCTGAGTGAATTTCACTTGCATTTCAGAATATTTTAGGAGTGTTGCTTCTGTTCCAAAATGTTTTAAATAATGACTGACTACAGTTATTACAGGAATATGTGATTTTCATGAAACCTGCCAAGAACATATCTGGACCATATTTGACCTTTAAAAAAGTAAAATAAAATAAAGTAAATAAAATAAAAAGTTTACATACACTTGATTCTTAATACTGTGTTGTTACCTGAATGATCCACAGCTGTGTTTTTTGGTTTTGTTTAGTGATAGTTGTTCATGAGTCCCTTGTTCGTCCTGAAAGGGTACACTGCCCACTGTTCTTCAGAAAAATCCTTCAGGTCCCACAAATTCTTTGGTCTTTCAGCATTATTGTATATTTAAACGCTTTCCAACAAAGACTATGATTTTGAAATCCATGTTTCCACATTGAGGACAACTGAGGGACTCATACAACTATTACAGAAGGTTCAAATGCTCACTGCTGCTTCCGAAGGAAAAACGATGCATTCAGACCCAGGGGTGTAAACTTTTGAACAGAATAAAGATGCATATGCATACAGCCCCCTTAGTTGTCCTCAATGTAAAAAAGATGGATCTCAAAATCATACAGTCATTGTTGGAAAGGGTTCAAATAAACAAAAATTCAGAAAAACCAAAGAATCTGAGAGATTTTTCTGAAGAACAGCATGCAGTTTAACTGCTCAGGACAAACAAGGGACCACTCAGGTAACAACACAGTATTAAGTAGGGATGCACCGATACGTATCGGCCGATCACTTGCGAGAACCGGCTTTACTGACAAAATGCGCAAGCATGATCGGCCGATTCGTATCGGTGCATCCCTAGTATTAAGAATCAAGTGTATATAAACTTTTGAACAGGGTAATTCTTTTTTGAAATTCAACTATTTTTTTCTCTTGTGGGCTATATATAAACATCTTATGTGAAATATCTTATTCAGGTCAGTACTAAATAAAAAAAACAACAACATGCATTTTGTATAACCCCTCTTATTTTGGCTAAATAAATAACATTTTGCAGATTCTGCAAAGTGTATGTAAACTTTTGACTTCAACTGTGTTTTCTCTTGAAGGGTTGAAATATGATCCAGGCATGTTTTTACAACATTCATCCATGTAGTATTTAAAGCAGACCCTATAACTTCTCACCTAAGTGCTGTGAATGACAAATAACGCCAGTGGAAAACAAGCTTGAAGGTTTGGATGCAAATATTGTATTGTACTGTTGAATTAAGTAGGCAAATTTCAAATAAGAAAACAAAAAACACTATCCAAGCAAACTGGGAAAAGAATGAGATTATCAATGGAAAATCATTTTCAAACAGCAAATCATTCACCCAAGAGAAGATTTAATGAGTCAAAGTAATCTAACAATAACGCAATCTTCTTAATAAGAGCAGGTTTCATCCATAAACACTAAAATAGTATAAAAAACGAAATTTAAAACATTACATAAGACAAAAGCAGTATTTTATCAAAAGTTCATCTGACAGTAATTAAACTCCTCACTGATAAACAAATGATTGAGGTCTGTTACTCTCCCAAGTTTGGTGTTGTTTCCTCAGAGGCCTGAGAGACAAGTGGTTCAGATACTCCGCTAAGTCTGCCACGCGTCCTCCTCCGACTCACTTTACTCAGCTCCGGGGACGTGTGATCCACCCAGGCCAGGCCCACAGCCTGAAGATCCACGCTTCTCCGGTTCCTCAGGCTGCGTCGCACAGAACCTCGACTCTTCGCCACAGGTTTCAGGATGTCTTCGATGTTGAAATCAGCCTGTTGCCAGGGAGCCAAACTAGGCTCTGTGGGTCCAGCATTGCTCTTTAACGTGTCATCAGTTATTTGTTCTGATTGACCACTCTCAACAACTTCCTCTACCACAACATTAAGATTTCCATGAGGACTTTTTAGTGCCTGTCCACGTTTTTTATTACTTGGCGTCTTCTGCTCTAAGCTCTCAGTGTTCATGGAATCTCCATTTGGTACCATATTGTTTATTAAAGCCTCAACTTCTTTGCTCTCAGAGCACTCATACACTGGTCTATCAGGATTGTCCTGGTATATCAGGCTCCAACCTGCAGATTCAGTTGGGTGTAGGATCTCAGTATCTTGTTCCCCAGTTTCACTGCTTGATTCAGAAGTGGAGCTAATAGCTGGATTGCCAAGCTCCTTTCGTTTAACTGTGCCTGAGCTACGACGTTGTCGCATAGGCCTCCCCGAGTCACGTTTGGCTTTGAAAGTCTTTGGTTCTGCAGGACCCCGAGTGCCAACTGAGGGTTCCAAACAAGTCACGCCCATATCTGATTGGTTGTCAGTGGTGTCTGTCACATTGGAGCTCAACGTCTCCTCATTTTCATCTAGACTTACCATGAGACGAATTGTCTTGCTATGGGGAACGCTGGGAGTCTGAATGCGGTCTTGCTGTCCATCTGTGTTGGAAGATAGTAAAACTTTTACTTTAGATGTTCAAAACAACATAACATAGTTCTGCCCAACCAATTACAGATTGTGAAATGCATTTAGAATCTGTTGCAAAGACCTTAAAGGGATAGTTCAACCCAAAAATGAAAATTTGATGTTTATCTGCTTAACCCCAGGGTACCCAAGATGTAGGTGACTTTCTTCAGTAGAACACAAAGATTTAACTCAAACTGTTGCAGTCTGTCAGTCCTATAAATTACAGTCAATGGGCTCCACGGCTTCGAGAGTCAAAAAAACCTACACAGACAAAACCAAATTAAACCCTGCAGCTTGTGGCGATACATTGAGGTCTTAAGACACCAAACGGTCTGTGCAAGAAACTGAAAAGTTTTTAATTTTTTACTTCAGATCTACCACAATGTCCAAATGTCCTGAGCGTGTTCACAACAGCCGGCGCAAGAAGCGATCTCTTGCACATACGTCACTCATTGTGTACATAGCAGAGAGATTGTGTATACGACAACTTCTTAAAATGGTAATTACTTGTGCTTATCCTGATTTTTGCAACCGATTAAAAACTAAAAGATTATGTTTGCTTGCGCAAACTTATCCGAGAGTTTTCCCTGACTCCCAACTTTTGATTCTGATCGATTGAAGTTATGGTTGCTTGCCCTTCATCATGCACCAGCTGTTGTGAACGCATTTAGGACAGTTGGACATTGTGGTGGATCAAAGGTAAAAATACTACTTTTCAGTTTCTTGCACAGACCGATTGTTTGGTGTCTTAAGGCCTCAATGTATCGTCACGAGTCGCAGGGTTTAATTTGGGTTATGTCTGTGTATGTTTTTTGAGTCTCAAATCCGTGGAGCCCATTGACTGCTATTATATGACTGACAGACTGCAACGGTTCGAGTTAAAAATCTTAGTTTCAGTGTTCTACTGAACAAACAGCCACCTACAACTTGGATGCCCTGGGGTTAAAGCAGATATACATCACATTTTTATTTTTGGGTGAACTAATTTTAATTGTCAATTTTATTTTACCCTCATGTCATTCCAATTCCATATGACCTGTTCTTCAATGCAACACAAATGGAGATATTTTGAAAGATACTTTGTCATTTTACATTTAATGAAAAAAGACAGAAAACAACAAAAAAATGTCGGTGCAACTTGTGCTATATTCTGAAACTAAGGCCACGTTATAGCTTTGCAGCAGGAATGGTCAGAAATTTAAAGAGATGGTTCAAACTAAAATAAAAATTGTCATTAATTACTCTCATGTTGTTTCCAAACCCTTAAGACCTTTATATATCTTCAGAACACTAATATATTTTTTGTGAAATCCAAGAGCTTTCTCACCCTCCATAAACAGCAACTACCATGCTCAAAGCCTAGAAAGGTAGTATGTTTGCACACAAAAAGAATTCTTGTAGCTACTTACCATTACGGCTGAACCACTGATGTCACATGAACTATTTTAACAATGTCCTTACTACATTTCTGGGTCTTGAACATGTCAGTTGTGTAGCAGTCTATGCAGGGTCAGAAAGCTCTCAAATTTCAAAAATCTTAATTTGTGTTGTGAAGATAAATGAAGGTCTTACGGGTTTAGAATGATAGAAGGGTGAGTAATTAATGACAGAATTTTCATTTCTGGGTGAACTATTCCTTTAAAAGCCCCAGCCCCTGCAAAGATCATCTAATTTACATTAATAAGTCTAATCAGACTAAATATGGATGAACACATTTAAACTGGCAGCTCTTCTAAAAAATAAATACTTTAAAGGGAAGGCTGTTCAACCATTACTTTTTAAACAAAATAAGCCTTAACTTAGTTAAAACATCCATGGCGTTTTGGCAGCCTTAAAGGATAACTATTGCCAAAAGGCAACCTGGGCTGTTTTTTTTTTTACTGTAAACTGTTTCTGAGATTGACCGTGATTTCGTTTTGTTTTCAATGGCCGGTGAATGGGAATACTAGGGGCATAACTTTGAGCGCATCAAAATCGATACTTTTACAACACTAAGAAGGCTCGACACACCATGAAACTTTGCTTGAAGTATCGCCTGGGTCTCTACACATGAACTCCAGCATTGAGAACATTGTGTACACAGAGTTTACTAAAAAGAAAGGTTTTGAACAACTCACTTACACTGTTTGGGATTCCGCTCACAGCCATCTTGCCAGTCAAGACGTGTCGATCTCCGAATGCGAATGAATGGACTCCATAGGACGAAATATTAGGCTTATATGAGGCTCTTTTTACAACTTTAAGGTTAATATTGTTTTTCACTCGCGACAAAACAATGAATTAGCCGTGCATTCATATGGAAATATGCTTTAGGAGCTATCCATCCTCACATTCGGAGATCGACACCTCTTGACTGGCAAGACGGCCGCGAGCGGAAACTCAAACAGTGAAAGTGAGTTGTTCAAAAACTTTTTTAGTAAACTCTGTGTACACAAACAATGTTCTCAATGCTCGAGTTCATGTGTAGAGACCCAGGCGATACTTCGAGCAAAGTTTCATGGTGTGTCGAGCCTTCTTAGTGTTCAAATTTATGCCCCTAGAATTCCCATTCACCGGCCACTGAAAACAAAACGAAATCACGGTCAATCTCAAAAACGGCTCGTTTGTCGTAATTATGCTTTCAGATATATGTTTGTCTCGTTTACAGTAAAAAAAAAACAGCCCAGGTTGCATTTTGGCAATAGTTATCCTTTAAGGATCTTTATCAAACCACTTAATAAAAATTACTCACCAAGTGAGTGAGTCATAAGTGAAAGACTTGGACAAGAGTACCTATTTGTTTTCCTGACTGAGTCTGTGTTGGCGTGCTGTTGAGACTGGTAGACATGGTCTCAATAATGGGGCTGAGAAGAGGATTTTTTGAAGCATAGTCTCTTTTCCCATACAGAGAACGATCCACCTCTTTATTGCCAAATCGCCTTTTTCCTCCTGATGTCTTCTGGAAGCAAGAAAACAAGCTGCTGTGAGAAACATGGACTGAGTTCACACACAAATGTGCTCAAAGGCTCTAGACGTATGAAATCACGCATCATGCTATTTATATACCAAATGCTAAGTCCAAGTCACATTAGTGTTCATTTCAGGCTCAGTGTCAGTTTGATGCCAGCGTTAATAATCAGAGCTTAAAAAGACCCCGTTCACCAAAACCTATCACATGTCAGCTTGACGATAAAAGTATAAAGTCTAAATCCACTTCTTAAGCTTCACACCTTCATCTTTCCTGAAGCAGAAGTCGCTGCAGTACGTGAGCTTCTTCTCTTCTCAGGCTCATTCTCCCCTGGTTGCTGAAACAGAAGAAGAGGACAGAGTTGGACGACTGAAATGAAATCTGTCAACCTTTTGATGCTATTCAATATAAAGCCTGAAAGCACAGTGAAATCTGGGATTTCAAAACCTAGAAACCAAGTTTAAGGACACTGTAACGTGTAAAAGACAAGGTAAAACAAAGACAAAATATTATTCTTACAAAAAAACACATAAAGTACATAAAGAAGAAGAGTTACATAAGTATCAACATACAAACATTTTTTGTACCAAAATATGGTACATGAAACATGTCACAGAGGGTTTACCACAAACTCCTTTGAGAGATAACAAAGGTAACAGCTGAATTTGCGCTTCTGTCTGATCCATCAAAACAGACAGTTTGAAAGAGGTGATCTGCAGATATGAGACCTCACCTTTCTTTTCCTACTGCGAGAGCGAGTCGGTTCAGTGCTGGAATTGGATGAAAATGTCTGCTCAGAGCTGGCAGAAGACTCTTGGTCAACCTCTACTGCTGACAAGAAAACATTAAGTCAGATGTTTTAAATTAATACTGACACACTCTTCCGTCCTGAAATATATATATATACAGCTCCAACAGCTTAAGTAATAAAATCAGTTCAACTAAACAGTTCTGCTCATGAGTTTGCATTCTCCTTGCAGAATCTGTAAGAGGTTTATAATGATCATAAAAGTTGTATTATGCTTTTTTAATATATTACTGCCTGAGGAAGTTATTTGACTTAATGCACATTCACTTGTATAACTGAAATGACACCTGAAATGTATCCGTTACAAACTTACTGCAAAAACTACATTTTCATAATCAACTAGAAAGCAGGTTGTCTAAATAACTAGTTGCTCTTAATGAATTATTGAAAACAGTGTTTCTGCAGCAATGGTTTTATAAATGTAAATTTAAGACATTTTAAGAGTAAAGAAAACTAAGGTCTAGGGGAGCATGCAATGAGTTGATGCAATAAATGTTGGTAGGGTTTTAGAAAATGAGACTTGTTTTCTTATCTTCAAGTAAATGCATCTTGATTTAATGATGTTTAGATATTTGTACTGGAAAACAAGCCAAAAATACTAATTAACAAATTTTTCCTTTTCATTTTTCATATTTTTTAGCAATGCATGCAATATTTAATGTCATGACTATAAATTATGAAGACTTTCTGTTCTGATTTAAGACCCTTTTGAAGGAATTTTTTGTGGAAGGGCTAATTAAGACTTAAGACCTGCAGAAACTCTGTAACTAGGTTGATATTTGGTCATGTCCACAAAACACTGATCAGACGCATTTCAGATCTTTCTTTTACATAAGACCTGTTTTTAAAAGTCCACAAGGCTAAACAGAATCCTATATATTACTTTACAGGACAAAAATCTAACTGCACAAATCTATTAAGATCCACACACAGAAGCTGACCGATTTGTTTAACAAAAGCAGTTTTTTGATGGCTGTGATTTAAAGGGTATGAATTTAGCGATGCAACTTTTCAAATACAGTTAACCATGTTAATAGTATGTTAAGAGGAATTGAGTCTGGAAAGGAATAGTTTACCCAAAAATGAAAATTCTCTTTAATTACTCACTCTCACGTCGTTTCAAAGCCGTAAGGGAATACAAATTAAGATATTTTTGATAGAGATACACCGATTGCAATTTTCTTGGCTGATTCCGATTCCCGATTTTTTTGTAAGTGTGACCTGCTGATAGGGGTGGCACGGTTCACAAAACCCACGGTTCGATTCGTATCATGGTTTTATGTCACGGTTTTCGGTTCTGTATGGTTCTTGTTTTTGTTTTTTTCTTTTAATCTTTAACACTCCAGAAATTTACTTTGGCATATGATATGTAGCTTAATTATCCACAATTTAGGATACATTATTAAAAAAAATTGTTATATCATGTAATCATGCACAAACTGAATTGGACTTGACTTTAAGCACATTATTGGGACCATCTCTGAGGAAAGCTAGGTGAGATTTTGATACAGCAAGAGAGAAGACATTGATGACATGCTTTTCATTTATTTGGCAAAAACAGGAGAATGTGTATTGCTACCTCTACAGGAATTTATGTGCCTTTTTAGCACATAAAGATTGAACAGAAGAATTAACTTGCATTTATCAAACTGCCAACTTCAGTGTAGCTCTTACAAAAATTGTATCTTTTAAAATAAAAAGAGAGGAAATCTTTAAGCTCTGTCTTTTAAACAAGTGATTGATTGGTTCATGTCACATGACCTGCGGCGCATTTGCGGAATTCTGAAAAGTTTTTATCTCAATGCGGCGCGGACGCGCCTGGAAAAAACGAGAGCGTCGCACTGCGTGCGCATCACTTCCATTATGAGTGCGCATACCGCGCATCTACATTTGAAATAACGAACTTGAGCTTGCAAAAGACGCTACATGTGGACGGCCCCTTATACGATGCTGGTGCATCCTCCAACTCCAGGCAGCCTTCCTTATCTGTCCCACTTGCCATTTCTACACGTGACGTAACCTGCAGCACACCACTTTTACTGTCTGTATGTCCACACACACCTCTTATTTCGCACAAAAAGGACACTCACTACATGCACGAGGCTACATTGCGCATGCGTTGAACCGTGTGACGTACACACGCTCCGTACCGAGACAAGCGAACCGAACGGTTCGGATGTTTTTTCATGTACCGTGCTGATGTCACATGGACTATTTTAACAATGTCCTTACTACCTTTCTGGGTCTTAACCTGGTAGCTGCATTCCTGCAGGGTCAGACAGCTCTCAGATTTCATCAAAAAAATCTTAATTTGTGTTCCAAAGATGATTGAAGGTCTTATGAGTTTTGAACAACTTGAGGGAGAGTAGTTAATGACAGAATTTTCATATTTGGGTGAACTATCCATTTAAGTTTAGTTTATGTAAAGCACTATCACTAAACATTAAAGGTCCACTGAAGTGCCTTGAAACACGCAGCGTTCTTCTATGTGGTGACGTACTTTTAACTGAAACAAAAACAAATCGCCCAGCCCCGCCCACTTATTTTGAATAGCCAATAGCGTTCCATTAATATCTGCTCGGGCCAGAGCCGTTGAGCTTGGTAAAGCCGCATTTGTAAGCTTATGACAGCCACAGACTAATAAATTACCCCACAGACTCAATATTAAACTCTTGCTAAAACGAAATAGTGATCATAATCATGCTGAGGTTGTGTAGTTTAATACATGCCGACCATACATATGAGCACATATGATCTGCTCCGTGTATTGCGTCTCTGCGTAGGGGGCGGGACACTACGGACTCTAGAGAGTAGGGTTGTCACGATACCATAAAAATGACTTACGATACTATACCAGCTGAAGTATCACGATACCAAGTAGTATCACGATACCATGCAGTATTCTGTTAATTTAAAATTCAAATCTACAAAATGAATAAAAAAATTCATAAATAAAAAGATGTAAATGAAAACAGGCAAGATTTTTCTCTGAATACTTCACTGATGTGAATAAATGACTGGCTATTGTTATCCATGAAATCATGTCAACAAAAGTCATCTGAGCACTGCACAGAAGCTTCATAGAGTGACATTTAGATGTGGTATTTATGCATTTAGACTGTACTTATAATTGCATAAATAATGTTATAAGATAAATGTTTTAAATACAAAACTCTGAATATAGAAATATGTTGGAAAAGAATGGAACATGACGGGAAACTTAAAACCGCCAGCAGATGGCAGCAGTGTTCATGATTGAATCACTGAGTTGTTCAAACGATTCTTTCAAAACGGCTGAATCATTCAGGGGTGAATCAAATGACTCGTTTTTATGAATGGCTTAGTGAATCAGTGATTCGCCCAAACTAACGCGAATTCAGATTCGAACACAGAAACGAAACTAAAACATCTTGCTCGTGTCTTATTGCTGAACTGTCACGAGCATTTTTGCTGCCATATCTTAAAATTTCCAAGTTAGCAGCTTGTGTATTAAAACGTATTAATTTATAATTTTAAAAATACATATATATATTGATTGATAAGAAGTGCAAAACCACTATGTTAATGAATGGAATTGCATTCGTGATCGCAAAGATGCTTCCAGAAACGAATTATTACAGATGTTCTAAAAGTGGGCAAATGAATAAAAATACGAAAATTCTGTCTAGTATAATATTTTGATGTTTAATAATTGATTCTTGGGCTGATATTTTTCTAAATAACATTAGACAGTCGTCTGAATCAGACCCTCTCTTCTGAAACTGCAGCGTGAACAAGGACGTGCGCGTGCAGCTTCTCATTTCAAACTGAACTGAAGCATGGTGAAACACTGAATAGCATATAAAGCCTATACACCGCTTGTACTACACAAAGCACAGCAGAAAGACATTTTGGCAGTCAACTTGTAATGTTTCTGCTGGCGTGCATGAACGTTTTAAACAGTGTTCCTGCCGTGCATACAACATATCTTATGGTGCTACCGTTTGGACGATACTACCGTTTCAAAAATGCAATGGCACCGCGGGTATTTGTAAGCTTTAGTATCGCGATACTACCGTTGTACCGGTATACCGTGCAACCCTACTAGAGAGCATTTGATTGGACAGAACGTTTGATGAGAAACTGAAGTGCACGGTGATATCATCCAAATCCTTGATTCATATTGGCGGAAGTGACGAGACTGTAAGTTTTGAATGCCCATATCTTGTAAACGCGAATTTTGTCGTTGTTTTGAAGCACACTAGCATATAGATAATCTTAAGGCTAATATATTCATACTAAAAGCCAAAAAACTTTAATTTTGATTTCAGGGGGACTTTAAAGTTTAAACTGAAGAAAATACACATGAATAAAAATAATTTACTAGCTTAGCTTGTTAACTGACTGTTTAGTCAGTGAACTAGTTGACCATCCAGACCTGCTCCTATTGAACAGGTCCTTGGTGCTTAAAATGGTTTGTTGCAAATTTAGAAGAACAGTTGACTTCTATTTATCCAATGAACTCTCATAATCTTCATTCTGTTTTGCTTAAAACTTTCAGCACAGAGAAATAAAATCTTATATGAATTTATTAAGGGCAAGAAAAAGAGAGCATGCTATAAAAAGTGGAAGAAAGTTTAACTCACCGGAGAGAGCCAGTGGCTGATCACCACTGGGACACAGCAGTTTTTCCTCTGTCTGTGAATTTGCTGGTACATCCTCTTCCTCTTGAAAAGCAGCGTTCATAACTTCAACGTCTTCAGCCTGGGGCTGCCCCGGGTCCTCAGCAGAGAGTGCATCTACAGTTTTAGATACACGATTAGAATACAGACTGAAGAGAAACTTTTTCCAAAACCCTTTTTTTGTCATAACTCACCTTTGCAGTCCTCAGAAGGTTTGCATGAAGGAGACTCATCCTCCATATTGGGAAAACTGATCTGAGGAGATGGATAGGAGAAAGCCACAAAAACTCAACTACAGTACAAAACTTTATAGAGCAAGGAGCCAGTTTTTAATAATGGAATAAAACCACAAGCAGCTGATATATGTTTAATCTACAATTAGATAAGTTAGATCTCACACCTTCTCAATCTCTTCAAATACTTCATCACTGTACACCAGTCCAGCACTGCATCTGTCAATAACCAGGACAGGTGATGCTCCATTGCTTTGAGGACTACCAAAGTCAGGTTGGGGAAGAGGATCAGATCGTTGAGGGGTCTTCAGCAGTGAGCGTTTAGGACCTGTAGATGACGGAGGACACTTTGGGGTGGCTCCTTTCTGTAGTGGGGTACTGGGAGGGAGAGTTTTATCAAAGAACTCTGGAGAGAGCGGGGCCCCAAAACGAACACGCTTCTTTCGTACAGAAGAGACCATGTTCTCATCTATAAGAAGAAAGAGAGATTTTAGGAGTTTAGGATTTGAAACAAATGAACCATAAATAAACATTATGTATTTATCATCAAATTGTTCCTTGATATACTTTAAGAGACCATATTACTATGAAACACCAACTTTCAGAACTCAATTCCCTCCCCAGGCCAAAAAGATAATTTACTGAAACTAAAAAGCAAGCACAGCTCATTACGAGTTAAATTCTGCTCATTGAGTTAAAAAAATAAAATAAAATTGTATTTTACCAGGTGTTCCATTCCCTGTGAAAGTGAAAAACTAAATTATGAGGTTTCACCACAACCAACAATTTCCACAACAATAAGCAGCAACCATTATACACTAAAGATAAAAAAATGTTTTTTTTAAGAAGCAAATCAGTATAAAATGATTTCTTAAGGATCATGTGACAATGAAGACTGAAGATTTAACTTCTGAAAATTCAGCTTTGCATCACAAGAATAAATTATATTTTAAAATATACTAAAATAGAAGAGTTATGTTAAATTGTAATTGAATTTTACTGTATTTTTTATTGAATAAACAGCCTTGGCGAGCATAAGAATTTCAAAAACATAAAATCTTTTAACTTTTGAATGGTAGGCTAGTTTTTATAAATGATGTGACCCTGGACCACAAAACCAGTCATAAGGGTCAATTTTTTTAAATTGAGATTTATACATCATCTGAAAACTGAGTTTTCTATTGGCGTATGGTTTGTCAGGATAGGACAATATGTGGCCTAAATAGAACTATTCAAAATAAAAAATAAAAAAAAATACTGAGAAAATAGCCTTTAAAGTCCAAATGAAGTTCTTAATGTATATTACAAATCAAAAATAAATTCTTGATATATTTACAGTAGGAAATTTTGAAAATCTTAATGGAACATGATCTTTACGTAATATCCTAATGATTTTTGGCATTTAAAAAAAAAAAAAAAAAAAATCAATAATTTTGACAAATATACCCATGCTACTTAAGACTGGTTTTGTGGTCCAGGGTCACATATACTATATAAAAGTATAACGTGGGATTTTGAAATTTCAAAACACTTGCAAGCACTCAGAGTTTTCTTACCTGCTGGCATAATTTCTGGTTTTGACAGCATGGGTAAAGACAGAAGCTCATTCTTTGCATCGGAATTCAAGTCTGAAAGAGGCCTCTGGCTTTGAGACTCAAAGCATTTCAGCTATAACCATAGAAAAACACAATGCTGACTACAGGAACACCACCAGATAACTTATGTGAACCACAAAGTCGGTTAGATCTAGCATATCATTCATTGGTTGCATTGCAAGCACTTTACCTGAGCCACTTTATCTGCTAATGGCAATTTAACAGATGCCAAACTTCGAAACCATATATCAAAGATCATACATTATACCACTAAATGCAGATTTGTTTACCTCTTGCTCCTGTTGTGTTATGAAGGTGGGGTAGGGGAGTGCAGTCTCAGTAATCTTGTCCTCACACTCCCCCTGAGGGGCCCAGCAGCGTTTCTTAGAGGGAGGAGGTGTCATCGAAGTGGGTGGGTTTTGCATAGTCAGCATGTTCTCTTTTTCTGCAGGACAGACAGTAGCAGAAAGAGATGATGACCCAAGATGGCATTCGGAAAATATGGGTAATGCTACATAAGAACATAACTCATCTGTGCTCATTTTAAAATTGCAGTAAATCAGCTATTGCTAATTGCTCTCAACAGTAGCTAACTACAATGCATGAAAAGCATGCAGAGAAAACTCTGGAGATCTAAGAATTTCTTTTAATGATTTGAAGCATCAGAGATCCTATTTAAAGCACAGCTTGAAAGACAGAACCCCACATCTAACATAAATCAAAAGAAAACAGTTGCTTGTAAACCTAAATGTGTTCATATTCCAGACTGACATTATGAATTTTAAAAATTAGATGCGATGTATTGAAATAACTACTGTACTGTTATCCTTTGTTATACACTTGAATAAATCTTAAATATTCATGATGTCAAAACCTGAAATCATCACTGTCTATTCAAACTGGAAGTCTGGATCTGCTTTTTCAATCTTTTTATTAACACTAAATGCTCTCTGAAATGTTTATTTTAAGACTCATAATCATCAGTTGATTTATTCTCCACATCATCCTGCTGCGCTCTAACTGGGATCAATGGAAGAAATCAAACTGCGTCAAATTTATTATGGTGCCTGCTTATTCTGAATACATTCTATTATCTGGAAATGGCAAGCAATGACAGTATGACATTATCTTAATTACTTCAATTTCTTCTGGTCCTACAAGACTGCATCAAAGAGACATTTTCTTTTTTTGTTGGCAGCAGTCAACATTTTGAGGAGAGACTGACCGTTCTTAGAATCTTTAGCCAAAATGCTTTTAGCACTCTCATTTTTCTTCTGTTCATCCTCTTCGTCCTCCTCCATCAGACACTGGAAAGCAGCCATCTTCTTCTTCAGAGAGTCACAGCGTGAAAGGAATGGACTCCCCTGCAAAAGCTTAATAAGGACAGGGCACAAAGTCACAACTGATTAAGAAAAATACAAACAGCCTTTATCATCATCATCATCACCACCACAATGCCAATAAACAACATGGCCCACTCTTTAAAACACACATATGTTGTTTTACACCAAAGGTTCTTAACTGGTGGGTTGTGGTTTAAAAATGGATTGCAAATCTGCCCTGACAAGGTTGAAGACAATGGGAGTACATCTGGAGTACTATAGACTGTCAAAAGTTATAACAAATCAAGGAGAAGTGCAAAAAATTGTCTGAGGAACAAAAGTGTTTATGGTTGGCCAAACTGAACCAGGACGGCCAGGGCAAGAATCTTGACAACATTTGGGTTTGTTCTCCTCATTTTCAGTAAAGCAGGTGAAATATTAGGCTAATATCTTAATTAATACTGCTCATACGTATCTTTACCACCTATTAACTTTAGTTTGTCAAAATATTGTGCCCTTTCCTGGTAAAAGTTAGTTTACATCCAAGTATTGCCAGCATGGCAGAGCATCCGGGTAACTGACCAAATTGTGACGTAAGTGCAAACCCTCTATATTATATATGCATCTAATCAAACGTTATAGTATTTTGTCATAGTTATTGGTCACTAGGAAATATGGCTTACTAGTGCATCATTTGCTCAGCATATATTCCATGCATTAGGCTAGCAAATCAAATTTTCATTCACAAAATTAATGTGAGGATGATAATTTTGGTAATATTAAAGAAACATGACCCAAAAATGACCACCAGGCCACCCATTATGTAGAGTTTATTTCTTCATTGGCACGGATTCTGAGAAATTTACCAATAAATCACTAGCTCACCAATGGATCCTCTGCCGTGAAGTCAGAGTCCAGAAAGCTGATAAAACCATCACAATAAGCCACAAGTAATCAACAAATCTCCAATCCCTCAGTTAACATCTTGTATGGAAAGCTGCATGTTTGTAAGAACCAAATTTATCATTAAGACGTTTTTAACTTCAAAATTTTGCTTCAGGCTAAAATATGATTCCTTTATGCATAATATTGTTTTCTCTAGGGATAAGTTGTCTTGTCTGAATCAGGGAAGAAAAATGCACAGATCAAGCACCTTTACAAGCAAAAACTGTTCTAAACAAATATCACAATAATGGTGTGAGAGGACTTTTTTCACTGGATGATGCATTGTTATTGATTATGGGACTCATATTTTGGCCAGAAGCAACAGTTTAAAGTTAAAAAGCCTGAATGATGGATTTGTTTTTTACAAACACACAGCTTTTTATACAGACATTAATCAATGGACTGGATTACTTCTGGATCATTGTGGTTTTATCATCTGTTTGGACTCTGTAAATGTCTCCAAACCTTTTCAAATGATGAACAAACTCATCTTTATTTTGGAGGGTTCAGGCCAGGGTAAGTACTTTTTCTGCAAAACATTTTTGGGTGAACTTTTCCTTTCATTTTTAAATGCATTATATTTTTTGTTTGATAAACACTTTGTTACTCTGTTGGATCATCACTTAAAGAATTAGTTCATTTCCAGAGAAAAAAAAAAAAAAAAACTTACAGATACTTTACTCACCCCCTTGTCAACCAAGATGTTAACGTCTTTCTTTCTTCAGTCGTAAAGAAATTATGTTTTTTGAGACAAGACGAGCATTTGAGGTTAAAAGTATTGAAGTTTAGAGCTCTTTGAAGCTGCATTTAAACTGCATTTTGGAAGTTCAACCTCGTGGGCACCATAGAAGTCCACTATATGGAGAAAATGTCTAAAATGTTTTCCTCAAAAAACAAATTTCTAAAGAACTAAAGACTATTTAACTAAAGACTAAAGAAAGGCATGAACATCTTGAATGACAAGGGGGTGAGTAAATGATCTGTACATTTTTGTTCTGGAAGTGAACTAATATCTGTAATATATTGGTCCTGAAGCAAATACAAATACATGTTACACCATCCATCTACCTGTGGTGTTCGTGGAGGTGTTTTTGCAGCTTGTTTGGCTCTGAAGCAGATGAGAGAGTTCGTTTCTGGAGATCCTCGAACCCCAATATTGGACCTCCTTCTGGCCTTTAGTTGAGCAACTCTGGATTTATCTGAGGAGAAAACATTGCTTCTTTAGTTTGATTTCAAATTCATTTAATAAAATACAAATTTTCAAGATAACATAATTCATAGAATTACCAAAAGTAATAAAAAACTAACAATAAGTAAACAAAAAAGTGCTCATTTACACACTGTTAGAACTATATGACTCGATTAAATCAGTGATTCATGAGGAAGAACATTATTAAATCCAGTTTATTATTGTGAACCTTTAATCTTGGAGGATGGTAAGAAGCTGTCTGTTGATATGCCAAACTGTGAAGGAGTAAGTTTGGAGAAATCCACATCTCCAGCTTCAGTGTTCTGCTGAGAGGGAGACAGGGCTGCCAGTGGTGTTCTACTGTCCATGGTTTCAGTAACCTCCATTATTGAGTCCAGTACATAAGATATGAGATCTAAGTGAAAAAATTAACTGAAAATGAGAGAGAAACATGAAAGAGTACGATCATAAGATCTTCCACTCCTTTATGCGCGTCTGTTAACATTTCAAAACATCAGGCCAACGATGTGTAACATCTACTTCAGGTTACACATCTGCATTGTTGTACCCAGCAACGTATCTAATAATATCACTATAAGTATGTTTAGATATCGAAATATTTGGTTAAATACCTAAAAACAAATACTGTTTGTATTGTAACGTTAGTGAAATGTTCAAACTTCGCTCCTTACCGCACGTTAAAACGGCGCAAATATCCTTCCGCTGTGAATGAACCCCAAAGCACTTGGATTATAACGTTACTTAAAATAAACGACTTATTTTTACAACTACTAATCTTGAAAACATTTATATATATTACTGCATTTTAAATATGTTTTTGTATGTGCATTTTCAAGACATAAGAAAGCACTACTGGCTCTAACGCATCTAGCTGTCCATCTGGCAACAACCCCCTGTTCATACGAATCACCCAATCAGGTTTAAGGAAATGCGTGACGTGCTTCAAAAGTGCCAATCATATTCAGGCTCACTCCGAAAGTGCCTGTTGCACTTTGTTACGTTAGGTGTAGTTCCGAAGTTTTAAAAATGTTTAAATCGCAAGAATAATTTTAGAAACAATAGAAACCATTTCTAAATTAAATGTAAATGTGATAGACGTTATATGCAGTGTGTGACTGTAAGAACAAAATTCGTTAAATAAATAAATAAAAATTCCCTAAAACTAGACTATGAAAACTAAATGTTTAAATCCCAAGAATAATTTTAGAAACATTTGCTAAATTAAATGTAAATGTGATAGACGTTATATGCAGTGTGTGACTGTAAGAACAAAATACGTTAAATAAATAAATAAACATTGCCTAAAACTACACCATAAAAACTGTAGACTACTAGGCAGTTGAGCTAAGTACAGTCTAAACGTATTTTAAAAGATATTCCACCCCAAAATGAAAACGCTGTTATCATTTGCTATTTTCAAGCTGAATTTTTTAAAGCCTGTCTAAAGTGTTATTTTCCCGGTAAGCAGCAATTTTCTCTGCATGCTGTCTCATTGTGCCAGTCATAGAGTGCAGTTAACTACTAAACATCTCTTCAGCAGGAAAACACGTTTCAAGCTCCTCTGACATGCAAGCAGAACAGGTTCAACTTCCTCTCTCTCTCTCTCTCTCTCTTTTTTTTTTTTTTTTTTTTGAAATGTATGTTATGGCAATGGCACATTTCAAGGCAGGATTTGGTTGGCGTGCTTCGGCCCCTGCTGGTAGATGACATAACTACATCATTATGTAGGCCAAAAACCATGTTTCTCCATTGATAGACATTTAAAAGTAGCCTGGTGTTCTGAAACAAAGTAGCTATATACTGCAAGCAACCTTATATCAAAACATCAACAAAACGAACAGTACTGTTTGGTACACCACGAGAAGGGGGTCTGCATTTTATTTTATTTTTTAGGGTAATTTATACTTTTAATGCAGCAAGATACAGCTGAGGTCAAATGTTTACGTCCACCTTTCAGAATCTGCAAAATGTTAATTATTTTACTAAAATAAGAGGGATCATATAAAATGCATGTTATTATTTATTTAGTACTGACCTGATGAGATATTTCACATTAAAGATACATATAGTCCACAAGAGAAAAATAATTTAAATTTATAAAAATGACCTCGTTCAAAAGTTTACATCCCCTTGATTCTTAATACTGTTCTTACCTGAATGAACCACAGCTGTGTTTTTTGTTTAGCGATAGTTGTTCCCTTGTGTATTTAAACCTTTTCCAACAATGACTGTATGATTTTGAGATCTATCTTTTCACACTAAGGGCACCTGAGGGACTCATATGCAACTATTACAGAAGGTTTAGACGCTCACTGATGCTTCACGGTGGGTGGGGGATTTTGAATTTGAACATCAGGATAAATTTAACTTATTTTGTCTTCTGGAAACATGTAACTATCCTCTGTAGCCTCTGAAGGGCAGCACTAAATGAAAACAAATGATATTTAGGCAAAATAAGAATCTCCATTTTGTTCAAAAGTTTTCACCCCCAGCTCTTAATGCATCGTTTTTCTTTCTGGAGCATCAGTGAGTGTTTGAACCGTCTGTAATAGTTGCATATGAGTCCCTCAGTCGTCCTCAGTGTGAAAATATGGATCTCAAAATCATACAGTCATTGTTGGACAAGGGTTCAAAGGATTCAGGACAAACAAGGGATTCATGAGCAACTATCACAAACAAAAACACAGCTGTGGATTATTCAGGTAAGACAGTATTAAGAATCAAGGAGATGTAAACTTTTGAACGAGGTCATTTTATATTAATTCAACTATTATTTCCCTTGTGGACTATATGTAAACATCTTTTATGTGAAATATCTTATTCAGGTCAGTACCAAATAAACAATAACATGCATTTTGTATGAGCCCTCTTATTTTGGTTTCCGAAAAGGGGGTGTAAACTTTAGACCTCAATTAAATTCTAATAATATTTCACAAAATTAATGGTTTTGTTGTATATTTTTGGTGAGCATATACTTCTTATAAAAACAACAAATCTTGCAGACCCCAAACTTTTGAGTAGTAGTTTAAGACCAGACATCGGTAGATGTATACATCATTGATAGTGCTGATTCCAGTTCAAGTGATGCGATCTGCATATTTTAGCAGTTGCCGGAGGGTCTTAGCAGATGTGCAGTATTTAGTGATCAGGAAAAGAAAACCCTGAGGTCTGTCAAGACTCACAGATATGAGGTCTGACAGGTAGATGTGTGTGCGCGTCATAAAGACTTTGTCCTGTTTATCGGACAGATTGATCCACTGGCAGATGGATGAAGTGACGTTTGGCATGGAGATGCTGTGGTCTGATTGTGTTGAATGGAGAGCTAAAAAACCACAAACAGGATCTAGACGTATGTGCCAGGGGAGCCCAGGTGTTTCAGGACATAGAGGAGGCTGCTTCAGGCTACTGTCAGTTAAATGCTTCCTCATAAACTGACATTTCATATTGATGAGTTTTTGTAGTGAAAAATACCATTAATAATGAAACGCCTTTTGTTTCATGTTCGTTTGACCTTTTTGACTTAAAGAGCAGGATTTGTTTGTTATGTCCTATCAACATCATTATCTGTGTGCCATAAAAACCTAAGCTAATTCTCCACTACAAATAAGTGGCATAATAAACAAATACAGGCAAAGGTCACTTGAGACATAAAAACACACAGGTTTAAGAATAGCAGACATGAATCCTTAATAAACAAAATCAAAAGGACTATATTGATCCCTGAAATTTATTCATGCACTTTTTGAATTTGGCAATGTGGTAATGGCATGTTTTTGTTCATAATACTGTACTATGACAATACTATGGTTTTTGGATATACAGTTGAGGTCAAAAGTTTACATACACCTGACAGTATCTGCAAAATGTTAATTATTTTACTAAAATAAGAGGGATCATACAAAATGCATGTTATTTTAGTACTGACCTGAATAAGATATTTTACATAAAATATGTTTACATATAGTCCACAAGAGAAAATAAGTCAAATAAAAAAAAAAATGACCCTGTTCAAAAGTTTACATACACTTAATTTTTTAATACTGTGTTGTTACCCGAATGTTGTTCATGAACAGTTAAACTGCCCACTGTTCTTCAGAAAAATCCTTCAAATCCCACAAATTCTTTATTTTTTCAGCATTTTTGTGTAATTGAACCCTTTCCAACAATGACTGTATGATTTTGAGATCCTTCTTTTCACACGTAGGACAACTGAGGGACTCATATGCAACTATTACAGAAGGTTCAAATGCTCACTGATGCTTCAGAAGGAAAAACGATGCATTAAGATCCAGGGGTGTAAACTTTTGAACCGAATGAAGATTATTTTTCCTAAATATCATATTTTTTCATTCAGTACTGCCTTTCAGAAGGTACAGAAGATACTTACATGTTTCCCAAAAGACAAAATAAGTTACATTTACCCTGATCTTTAAATTCAAAAAGTTTTCTCCCCTGGTTAATGCATCGTTTTTCCTTCTGAAGCATCAGTGAGTATTTGAACCTTCTGTAATAGTTGCATATGAGTCCCTCAGTTATCCTTAGTGTGACAAGATGGATCTCAAAATCATACAGTCATTGTTTGAAAGAGTTCAAATACACAAAAATGCTGACAAACCAAAGAATTTGTAGGACCTGAAGGACTTTTCTGAAGAACAGCGGGCAGTTTAACTGTTCAGGACAAACAAGGGACTCATTAACAACTATCACTAAAAAAAAAAAAAAAAAAAAAAAACAGCTGTGGATTATTCAGGTAGCAACACAGTATTAAGAATCAAGCGTATGTAAACTTTTGAACAAGGCCATTTTTATAAATTCAGCTATTATTTTTTCTCGTGGGCTATATTTAAACATCTTTTATGTGAAAAATCTTATTCAAGTCAGTACTAAATAAAAAATAACATGCATTTTGTATGATATTAATTATTAAATAAAAATATAAATAAGTTACTTTTCAAATGAACAAATGAAGAGATATTTAAACATTGTTGATACATTTAAGTAAAAATAGTCAGTTTATACATTTATTTTATTAATTTCAAATAAAATTAAAGCTGCAAGCAGCGATGAACGGGCCCTCGCACACGGGCTCACCGCCGACCGGTGGCTTTAGGAACACAGCAAATGGTGGGTAGTATGCTTTTAATACAGTAAAAATAGGAGAAATATGTCAAAGTCACTTAAATGTGCCAAATTTCCTGCTGCCAGCTGGTGGCGCTATGCATATAACTGATTATTGGCATGTAGATGTGTTCAGGCCACCACTTTCATCAAACATATGAAGTTTGGTGCAGATTGACCTTGGTATGTTTGAGTTAGTGAAAGATATGATATATCTTGCTGCCAACAGGTGGCGCTATGATAATATCTGAATATTGGCCTTTAGGTGTCTTCAGGCCAGGACTCTTACCAAACCTGTGAAGTTTGAGGCAGATCGGACATTTTATGGCTGAGTTATAACAACTTCTATGTCCATGGCGAAACATCAAACTTTGTCACGCCGCCACAGACACGCCCTTTAACGAAAACTCAAGATCTTCGCAATTTAACATCTCTAAGGCCTCTAGATCAGACTGACCAAATATAATGTTGATATCATTAAATCTCTAGGAGGAGTTTGATACAAGTCATTTCCTGTTGCCAACAGGTGGCGCTGTGATTATAATAGAATATTGGCCTTCAGATGTGTTCAGGCCAGGACTCTTATCAAATAGGTGAAGTTTGAGGCAAATCGGACATTTTATGGCTGAGTTATAACAAGTTTTATATCCATGGCGAGACCTCGAAATTTGTCAGGCTGCCACGGACACGCCCTTTACCGAAAACTCAAGATCTTCACAATTTAACATCGCTAAGGCCTTTATATTAGACTGACCGATTTTGGTGTTGATCTGAATAAATCTCTAGGAGGAGTTGGTTGTAGAGTACAGCATGACACTTCCTGTTGCCTGCAGGTGGCGCTATGACTATAACTGAATATGGGCATGTAGATGTCTTCAGGTCAGGAGTGTTATCACACATGTGAAGTTTGGGACAGATAGGACATTGTATGCCTGAGTTATAGCAACTTCCTTTTTCATGGCGAAACATCGAAATTTGCGAGGCCGCCACGGACACGCCCTCCGATGAAAACTCTAGATCTTCACAATTTAACGTCACAAAGGGCTTTAGACTAGACTCAGCAAATTTGGCGTTGATCCGAATAAATCTGTAGGAGGAGTTCGTTCAAGTACGACACCTGAAAAAGGCAAAAATGACACAAATTTTGTTGAGAATATTAATATTAACCGACTTCCTGTTGGGTTCCGGATTTTGCTCCAAGAGGCTTTTTTGTAGGTTTTGGTGTGTTACATGTGTGTACCGATTTCCGTGCATGTACGTGAATCACAGCTGAAAGCGCACACCGCTGAACGTCTAAAGGTGGCGCTGTCGAGCCATTTTGCCACACCCACTTCTGAAACCCAAATCAGACGTAAATTTTCGCCAGGTTTGATGTGTGTGCAAAGTTTTGTGAGTTTTCGGGAATGTTTAGGTCCTCTAAAATGCGATTCACTTTGGAGAAGAAGAAGAATAATAATAATAATAATAATAATAAACGGAGCAGATTCAATAGGGTCCTCACACCATCGGTGCTCGGGCCCTAATAACTAATAAATTAAACATATATATTATTAAAATCATATTTGGTTGCTTTATTTTATTTTTGTTGTACTCCCAGTTCTCCATTGTCTTCTGGCATTTGTTGTACTCTTGCATAGAAAATCTGACAACCGAGTTGATAAAATAATGACAGCTTATCAATTTGAAAACAAAAGTACCAAAGACAATCTTATTGACATGACGTGCCTGAGAGTTTCGGCTGTGAATGAGGGCGTTGCAGGAGGGTTTGACACATCAACCAGTTAGAGAATTGGTTTAGCACCGACTTTCACCGTAAGCACCGCTGATATCCACTAATTTGGATCCAGTGACAGTTATGGCTGAGTCACCGTGTCTTTGACGTGCTCTTGCCGCGCACCCCAATTCTGTCAAATACCGTTGAGAACTTGTGTGTGTGTTTTTTTCCACATTAATTCTTTGATGCCCGTGGTAGCATTAAACTGGGCTGCAGAACACCACTTTGATTTCTTATTAGCAGTTTGCCTCTAACTTTAGCACACACACAAACACAACTACTGTATATCTTGTCTTGTTAGCAGGGTTTTAAAGCTGAGCCGATAATCACATTAGGCCTATATCCCGCTTGTGCTATTTAGACAGTTTGTAATTATAGTTTTCCATGTTGCTCGAAAAACCTACCAAACAGTACATTTGCATTTTGTATCTGTTTACGTGAAAGAGAATGACACAGTTTATAGGTTGCCGAGTGCAAGATCAAAAGCTGCTTTAAACGAAACTGATCAGTCATAATTTATTCCTTAAGATATTCACTCAGGCACTGCAAACAGCCTCCATCTCGAAGGAAATAAATCTTTGTGATCTTGAAATATCTCGCTCTGTTTGACTGGAGGTGTCTCTTTGTGAGAGACTGAGGTAAGTGTGGATGTCTGAAGAATCTGTCTGGTTTCTTCTTTGATCAAGCATGTTTGCTGCCTACAACTGTCACCTTTTCTTTCTTTGACAGATTTTAGTAAGCTAATTGACTAGTGTACAGTGCTTTTTGCAGGTAGGAATGGCAAAGAGACAACAGTTGAGTTAAAAGCTAATTATTAACATGTAGCCTATGGCCCATTCTACAGAATTGGTTAGTCAGAGTTGGAAACCTCTTGAAAAAAGGTATTTTTCCACACATTTTGTATGTATGCGGATAGTATAATATCCAAGGTACAGATTTCTAGTAATTGTGCAGTTAATTCTCATATTGTATTTTCAGAAAGTTTTGGAATATTTGTCCTCTTCACAAATTTGGGGTTAACACATTACAACGCAAGTTACGTAATAATATTATTTTTTCCAAGTAAGTAGTAAAGTAACACATTACTTTTGAATTGACAAGAAAATATCTAAGTTACTTTTACAATAAGTACCCCCCCCCCCCCCCATTTATTAAAAGCTCTCCTGTCCCCATGTTGGGAGAAATTGTAGTAAGATGTTACTTTAATTCTAGAATAAATGTGAACATGCAAAAAAAAATCTCACTCATTAAAAAAACAGATTCAGCATTCCTCAAAATGAACAAAAACAGTGAAATTCAAAGCAAACCTGCAATAATTAAATGTGTTAAATAATACAAATATCCTTTATGTATTTAATCCCATGTTATTAACTGATGTCTTTGCTGCTGACCTTCGATGATCTAATTCATCCATACTAATAAGAAAAAAATGTGAAAGATAATCTAACATTTGTTTTCCTTTTGTTTTGCCGAAGAGTTGACATTTTTTCTTCTGCGGTCTAATGTACAGACGTGAATTTACTTTTCTCTAAGCCTGAGGTTTTTGGTGTAAAAAGGCTTTTACATTTGCCAAAAATAGAACTTTTTATATTAAAAACAAACAAGCCCTGCCCAGATTTAAAAAGTAACGTAACACATTACTTTCCATAACAACTAACTTATTAACGTAATTAGTTACTTTTTTAGGAAGTAACTCAATATTGTAATGCATTACTTTCAAAAGTATCTTTTCCCAACACTGATATCCAAGGTACAGATTTCTAGTAATTGTGCTGTTAATTCTCATATTTTCAGAAAGTTTTGAAAATATGTGTCCTCTCCGTTTGTCACTACTGAAACACAATAATATGATTTAATAAGAATGGTTATATTGACCTATTAAGATTCAGCTTACATCTACCTTGTAAATATATATTTTGCTATTTTATTTAAATGTTTTCAGAGGTTAATCAATAACAATTACAGTTTTAACAATATTTCAAGTGTGATTCATGAGATTAGTTGTATTTTAAATCCAATTCTCTGTAAAAGTTGATCATGCTGATTTCAAAGTTAAGAATTCATTAGTTTGAATATACATGGAACCAAACACTATCATAACATCTTAGTTGATAATTCAATATACTTGATTTTTGACAATACATCCCATGTTTCGGTTGTGACAGCACATTTTTGGCAGTGACAGTTACATTTTGGTAGCGACCACATCACATTACAGAATTTTAACCCACATACTAAAACACACTAAAATAATAAGAATTTGCATTACTATACTACAATTTTGTTTATTTCCCCTAAATAAAGGATTTTGTGTTCCTTTTTGTCACTACCGAAATAATGATGACATGTTTTGGTCGTGACTGTTCCGGTAACTGCAATTTTAGATACATTTGAACCTAGCTCTAAGATGCTAATCAGCGCATGGTTAGCTAGCAGTAGCACAGTTCTGAACAGTTGTACACATAAAAACTAAACGTTATGGAATAACTCCCAACAAAGTGTGTTTAATTATAGGAAAATGGTGTTCAGTAGTGACATTCTTTAAAGTTACACACAGATTTTTAAACTTTTGAATGCATTTACCTCAAAATGATGATTTAGGGGTTAGGGTTTGGGTCAGCCAATTGCAAGTATACCCACTAAATTATGGTTTTATATATATTAAGCTTACGGTTATTCTAAATATTATTGTAGGTTTCAATAGGTAATAAAATAATCTTTGTGAACACCTATGATTTGAATCAGATTTTTTTTGTTTTCTGTTTCTGGTTGTGGGACAGCAGTTTGGACCAATTCCCTAGAATGGCCTGTATACCTTGAATACACTGCTTCAGACAAAAGCATGTGCCAAATGCATAATTGTAAGTGTACTTTCGACTACAAGGAAAATTTGCTGAAATAGAGAAGAAAAGAGCAGGTGCATATCAAAAACTGCTGCTGTCATGCCCTTGGACTGTTTGTCTTGGTTTTTCCCAGTGTTTCCCCCTTTAGACTGTCTGTTTTTTTTTCTTTTTTTTTTTTTTTTTGCTACAAATGTTACACCTGTGTTCCTTCATTGTGCATGTTTTCTCCTGCGATTCCTGTTTGTTTGTCATTCTGAGGATTTATTAAAGACTTTTTATGTACTCTACATCGTGTTGCCCATTCCTGTATGCACCATGACAGATAGCCGGACCAAAACAGTATCTCCACATTTTCCCCTGTTTTTGTTTCTTGTTTTTCCACAGTCTTTTTTTTCCCATAGTGTTTCCCTTTATAGATCCCCTCCTTCGTTCTGAATTCCTTCTCTTCTTGCTGAAGCAGGATGGGAGATTGCTCGAGGGCTACACCAAAATATTCCAGATTCTAGCTAACGCCACCAGCTACCCAGACGACTCGCTCTGTGTGTTTTATGACGCAAGCCTAAACAGGGCGTACAGAGCGCTGTCGTCCGAGGATGGCCCTCGAGTGAATTTCACCGCTTTTGTGGAGTGGACACTGGCAAAAAAACAAATCTTCGTTCCCCGCCTGTTCCCTGAAGAAGCTCTCCAGTGCCACTCCGGACCCAGAGCCCAGCTAGCCACCACCCCGACACGCGGGGCATGAGCCCGAGCCCACCAATGACGGAGAGCCAAAGCCCGCCGCAACCGTCGAGCCATCGCCATTAGGAGTGACAGAGCTGCGGATCGCCGCTAAGTCAGAGCTGCACAAGCCGTCGGACCAGGTGCGAGAGCCAGCCACGTGAATGTTTCAGTGGGGTGTGAGAGTGCTGAGGGCATCACCTCCCATTGCATCACCACTGAGGGTGAGCTAAAACTGGACCTGGCACAGCCAGAGATGGAACAAGACTTGATTGATTTCTCTGAGGATACAGACATTGAACTTCCTGTGTACCCTGAACTGTCTGCCTGTGTGGATTTCCCACCCTCCCTCCCTCAGTTACCCCTGTCAAGCAGCCCCGCTGCCTCAGCCCTGCCACCGCTGCTTCCTGTCAGCCCCTCAGCTCACCCTCAGCCCACCATCTGTGTGGTGGGTTCGCAGCGGGTCTGCCAGTCTCCATCGGCGTCATGGCTGGAGGACCCCTCATCTTCACCTCCAGCCCCAGAGTCCTGGACTCCACCTCGGCCCTCCGACCCTGCATCCACCGGGCTCCATTGTCCCTCCGGCTCCGCCTTGGTCGGTCGTCGTCCCGCCTTCGCCTCAGGACTCCACTCCTCTGGCTGCGCCTCGTCGCTCCATCTAACCGACTCAGTTGGGCTCCTCCCTCTGGCTCCACCTTGGTCCTCTGTCACACCGGCTCCGCTGCAGATCGTCTCTGCCTCAGGCTCTACCGCCACCTGCTCCGCTTCCATTGGTCGGCCCCCTGGAGTCGTCAGCCCTTCCTCCACCGTGGCTGTGGTCTGGGTCTCACCTGGTCCCTCCTGCTCCAGATCCCTCCTGTCTCCTCCTTGGCTCCTCCCCCCGTCATCACCTCCCTGGACTGTTCAGATTCCTCATTGGCTCCTCCCTCTATCTGATCCACCCTGGAACCCGCTGATCGTCCTCCTCCCGGGAGTCCGTCCTCTGCTGAAGCCCCTCCAGAGACTGTGTGTTTAGTTTTTTCTTTTTGTCGGCGCGAGGACACGCCTACCAGGAGGGGGGTGTAATGGTGTCTGTTTGGTTTCTCCCATGCCCATATTTGGTCTTCCTGCTCGTTTGTGTGACCCCTTCCACCTGTTGTTGCAATTATCTCCCCTTTATAAGTTTGTTTGATTTCCCTGTTTCTTTTTCCGGCTACAAACATTACACCTGTGTACCTTCGTTGTGTGCGTATTCTCCTGTGATTCCTGTATGTTAGTCACTCTACCTGAGTATTTATTAAAGATTTTTATGTACTCTACGTCTTGTTGCCCGTTCCTGTACGCACCGTGACAGCTCCATGCATTGCCATACACAACAACTTTTTATTTTCTTTTAGCCACATGACAGACATGCAACTGACCAAAAATATAGAAAGAAAAAAGACACTTCCATGAGTCATTGCCTAACAGTGACACCTTTGGAAAACAGTCTTTAAACTTTTTGACTTTTTTTAGTGGAATGAAAAAAATGTAATGTAATTTTTGTGATTTAAAGTCAAACTGTATAACTATCTTTCTGCTGCAGCTTTAAAATCTCATTAGTGTTTGGCACTGGTTCTTATGCGATTGTCTGCTACACAGTATATGTGAATATACATGTTAGTGAGAATTAAATTTGAATCTTTTACTCATAAGCAATCATATAACTTCAGAGGACTTGAAATATAGCTTCTAAATCATGCACAATGTATTTATTTTTGGAGCTTGACAGCCTGTGGTCACTTTCTACTGTCATTACATGAAAAACGACAGCTCGATCTCATGAGAAAACATGAGTAGGATTGAATTTTGTAAATATTTCATATAAGAATTCATGTAAATTTGCTACATTTTAAAAATATTTACAAATTGCAATGATGCATTTTTGGCCAAAACAGCAGAAGCAACATTATGGTCTCATTTTTCCAAAGGGTTATGAAAATATTTGTTGAAACATTCATATGAAAAATAAATTAGCTTATTTTTTTTCATCACTTTTGCATGATTGCACGAACATATTCAGATTTCCACTCTTTGTTTTTATTTCAAGGCTTCCTGGATCTTGACTCAAGACTTGAGTGGCCTGCTGGCATAAATAATATTTATCATTCAATCATTTTCTGTTCATACTCTGTTCCTTTCTTTAACCAGAACAGTGGGGCTTAAACAGATTGTACAAATTCATGCAAAATTGCCACCAATATACCAAAATGTAAAATAGTTATGAATTGTAATGAGACTGTTTTGGCAAAAATGTTGTCATAGGGATTTGGAAACTGAGGGTGAGTAAGTGCATTTTTTTTATAATAATGCTAGTTCTCACATTTCCTGTGAAGCCTGAACACAGTATGAACAAAAAATGATTCAGTAAATAGTCTTTACACCAGCAGGACACTCAAAAATAAAGTCTTGAGATCCTGAGACCTTGAAGTGAAAACAAAGAGTGAAAATCTGAATGTTCTTGCTATCATTCCAAGTGATGAAAAAATAAGGTAACTTAGTTAAATTTTCACATGAATAAATGCAAATAAATGTTTCAAAGCTCAAATAACACACATGCTGCGATGAAGCCTTTGACTAGATGCATGAAAGAAGTCTCTAGATTGCCAAACAGCCCAAACTTTCTCCTCAGAAAATTTCTCTTCAGTACAAGTTTGGCATCTGTAAGACTTTGCAAGAAGTCTCTTATGCTGACCTCTATTTGATAAAAATACAGTAAAAACAGTAGTACTGTGAAATCTTCTTACAATTTATGAAATGACTCTCTTTTAGCATATTTAAATGTAATTTATTCCAGTCTTGAGATCCAGAAGACCTTGAAGTGAAATCAAAGAGTAAAAATCTGAATGTTCTTGTCATCTTTCCAAGTAATGAAAAAATAACGTAACTTAATAAAATTTTCACGTGAATGAGTGCAATAAACATGTTTCAAAGCTCACATAACATGCATGCTGTGATTAAGCCTTTGACTAGATGCATGAAAGCAATCTCCAGATTTCACTACCTGAAGAGGCATTGCATACATGCAAATTAATTATCCAACTAATTTCATGTGAAATGTTTATACGAAACCAGTAAGCACAGTGTTATTTTTTTCCAGTGAAAGCCTTGCTGTGACAGTCCTTGAAAGCAGTAGAAGTTTTGGAGGTGGTTGAGCGCTGTATCTGCTGTGTTAACCAGCAGCCACCAAGAATAAAACCAGCACAGCTGAGTCTGAAACTGTCATGACAGCTTGGGCTGACTGGAGAGGTTTGTAGCAGGTAAAGTAGTTGCAAACTCTAATGCTGATCATCACCACTATTGTTATCCCCATCAATAAAATGCTGTAACGTCAAACCCTAGGCCTATAAAATAACATTGTTTGTCTTGTGGCAGTTACTGCTAGCTGTGTAATGGGGAACAATGAGGACTACGGTGGGAGATGGTGCATTCTGACAACAGCCCTGAAGGAAATTTCAGACCTACACTCTCTCCGGAGCATTGAATGTCTGCAGAGAGCCTGGCAAACAGACGTGGTGTGAGATCAGTCTGCCTGAGCCAAGTGTTTGGCTGGATTTTCTGCAGGTACACCTGGGAAAGCTATCAAATTATTCAAGGTAATAGTGCCAGAATGGGCCTGTGGAGGTTGTTAGAGGACTTCACAGGGTCACCACAAATCACTTTTTGTCTTTATGAGCTTCATACATTTTTTGGATGACAATTTAGCTGAATTTGCTCACTAGTTAGAGCAGTGGATTCAAAGTGGGGTCTAGAGACCTGTGAGGTTATAGGAAGAAAAGTAAAAATAAAAATTGTGAAAACAGCTCATAATATTACAGTTTTTTTAAATTGGTTTGGGGCAGTTTTCACAAGCAATTGGTACATTTTCAAAACTCTTAGTACTTATATCCCAACAGATCATCAAAAGTGCACTTTTTTCAAACATTTAAGCATATTTTCAATTGTGTTAGTACAATACACATAATCACAAAATATCCTTTTCACTACACAAAATACGTGTTTCATCTAAATAAATGTTTCATTCACAGTAACTGCCTTTCATAATGTTATCACTATCAAAGTTTTGATTTGCATCTCTTATCATTCAGTTGAATACATTTGTCTTTCATTTAATTCAACTGATCTTAATGTTTAATCAATGAATCATTCATTATGTCCATGCATTTTCAACTTGACTGATTGTTGTCTGGTCATATGTAAGTTACAAATTGCTGAGTTTTCAATCAAGAAATACTAATTACTAATTGTTTCCCCTGATGATCACAATTAGTTACCATATAAGTAGAACTGTGTTTGAGACTTTGCACTGTTCAATAGGTGAATAAATATATTTTGCTTATGTAAATATACATTGCCTGGCCAAAAAAAAGTTTCCACCAAAAAAAGGCCATACACTCTAATATTTCGTTGCACCGCCTTTAGCTTTGATTACGGCACGCATTCGCTGTGGCATTGTTTCGATAAGCTTCTGCAGTGTCACAAGATTTATTTCCATCCAGTGTTGCATTAATTTTTCACCAAGATCTTGCATTGATGATGGTAGAGTCTGAGCCTTCTCCAGCACATCCCAAAGATTCTCAATGGGGTTAAGGTCTGGACTCTGTGGTGGCCAATCCATGTGTGGAAATGATGTCTCATGCTCCTTGAACCAATCTTTCACAATTTGAGCCAGATGAATCCTGGCATTGTCATCTTGGAATATGCCCATGCCCAGTGGCGCCGCTAAGAGGGGGAAAGTTAGGACAATTCTGAGGGCCCACGCACTTTAGGGCCCCCCAGAGATCTGCTTTGGTGTGGTAGGGGGGCCCAACCTCATATTTTGTCATAGGGCCCAAAATTGCGAGCGGCGCCCCTGCCCGTGCCATCAGGGAATAAAAATCCATTGATGGAATAACCTGGTCACTCAGTATATTCAGGTAGTCAGCTGACCTCATTCTTTGAGCACATACTGTTGCTGAACCTAGACTTGACCAATAGCAGCAACCCCAGATCCAGCACTTACAGTAAATCCAGGTAGCGACTTTTTTTTTTTTTTGGCCAGGCAGTGTATTTGGCTTATGTAAATGATGAGTGTTTTTTTTTTAATCCTTTTTCATGTGTGTGTGTGTGTGTGTGTGTGTGTGTGTGTGTGTATATATATATATATATATATATATATATATTTTTTTTTTTGTCTGAACATAAGTGTAATATTTGCTATGTAAATTTTACAGTTCAGTTACCCTCATTCAGCACCAAGGACAATTTGAAACGCTTACCTTGTATTATTTGCTCCTGAATGAAATGATTGGTAAAAGTACTAAGCTGAAAAAAGAACTTACTGTTTTGTTTGGGTGATTAAAGCAAATGTTCTCAATATATATCACAATGATCTTGTGTTCTGAAACAATGATTAAGTGGAATGAAAATATGTCCAAATACAATGAAATCATGACATCAGATTTGAAAGAATGACTAGTGGTGTTACAAATGTGATCAGTTTAAAGTTTTGTACTAAGAGATTTGAAAATGCACACTTTACTTATGAAAATAGTACCAAACCAATTAAAAAAAACTGTAAATATACACAAGCATATGAATGAGATTGTGAATTCAACTACCACCATTTTGCCAAAATGCGAAAGAGGTATGAATCGTAATGAGACAAAGGAGCAGCGGCAACATTTTGCTCTCATTATGTTATATGGATTTGGAAAAATGGGGGGGAGTTATTGCTGAGAACATTTTATTTTGTAAAATTAATGCCAGTTCTCACATTTCCTGTGAAACCTGTTCTGGTTAAATAAATGAACAGAGTATGAAGAGAAAATTATTCAGTAAAAATATTTATGTTGGCAGTGCACTCTTATTTATTTAAAAAAAAAAAAAACTTAAATATTTACAGAATTTTACATTATTATTTAGTACATTACTGTTTATCATTCTGCTGTCTAGAGACTTTAATAATAAATGAAAAGCAAACACTTTTTCCTCAGAAAGTTTGTAGCTTACACTACATTCAACAGCTTGGCATCTGTCATCTGACTTTTCTTATGCTAACCATCTATTTAGAAAACAGTAATACTGTGTAATATTATTACAATTTAATGACTCTATTTTAATATATTTTAAATATAATTTGTTCCTGTGATGGCAAAGCTGCATTTTCAGCATCATTACACCAGTCTTCGTGATCCTTCAGAAATCATACTAATATGCTGATTTGATGATTTCTTCAATGTTGAAAACAGTTGTGCTGCGTTATGTAATGCAAGTGTTTCCAGCATTCTTCAGTGAATAGAGCATTCAAAAGAACAGCATTTATTTGAAATAGAAAAACATACAATTGAAGTCAAAAGTTTACATAAACCTTTCAGAATCTGCAAAATGTTAATTATTTTGCCAAAATAAGAGGGATCATACAAAATGCATGCCAGAAGTTTGATTTACTTTTGACCTGAATAAGATATTTCACATGAAAGACATTTACATATAGTCCACAAGAAAAAAATAATAGTTGAATTTATAAAAATGACCCCTGATTTTTAATACTGTTTTGAGATCCATCTTTTCACACTCATATGCAACCATTACAGAAGGTTCAAATGCAAACTGATGCTTCAGAAGGAAACGTGATGCATTTATTTTGAAGATCAGGGTAAACTGAACGTGTTTTGTCTTCTGAGAAACATGTAAGCATCTTCTGTAACTTCTAAAGAGCCATACTAAATGAAAAAATATGATATTCAGGCAAAATAAGAAAAAATGCACACATCTTTACTCTGTTCAAAAGTTTTCACCCCCTGTTTTCACCCGGATTTTTCCATCTGGAGCATCAGTGAGCATTTGAACCTTCTATAATAGTTGCATATGAGTCCCTCAGTTGGCATCAGAGTGAAAAGATGGATCTCAAAATCATACAGTCATTGTTGGAAAGGGTTCACATACAAAAAAAATGCTGAAAAACCAAATAATTGTGGGACCTGAAGGATTTTTCTGAAGAACAGCAGGCAGTTTAACTGTTCAGGACAAGCAAGGGACTCATGAACAACTCTCACTGAACAAAAAAACTTTTAAACAGGGTCATTTAAAAAAAAAAAAAAAAAGTTTTTTATGATATTGTAAATGTATTTTATGTGAAATGTCTTATTGAGGTCAGTACTAAATAAAAAATAGGATGAATTTTGTTTGACCCTCTTATTTGAGTAAAATAAGAACATTTTGCAGATTCTGCAAGGTGTATGTAAATGCCTTTGCTGCAACGTTTGATCAATTTAAAGGGATGGTTCAATTCTAGTCAATTCTACTCCGAACCATCCCTTTAATGTGTCTTTGCTGAATATAAGTATTAATTTCCTTAAAAAAAAAAAGAAAAACATGAAAGTGTATTGCATATATCAATGGCGGTTCGATAAAAGATAAAGTGTCAACTTAGAAAGCAAATATTTTCCATATAATGGCTCTATCTCCTCTCCTCTATGGCCTCTCCTACTTTTATAGACGGCTGTGAACAAGAGGCCCAGCTGTGTAGACCGTGATGATGCACTCAAAGCAGACCGCTGATGTCTCTCACACAGCTGTGGCTTCTGCGTGTGCGGCACATGGCTGTCCTGTCACCTGTATCTGTGAGGGTGTTCAGATGCACAGTATGATAGAGCAAAATATAGACGCTAAGCAGCAGAGACTGCATTTTTGGTTACTGTCCAAGTGTTGTGTCTGGACTCCATGAGGTTAGCAAAACCCTGACTGGAAATATTTTTAGCAGAAGCATTATAAATACAGATTTTTTTGTATTAAGCAAATGTAACACCTGACATCTCAATGGCATTTCAAAGTCAAGTGAACACAACCTAGTCGCTGTGAACTGTTCTCTACTTTTATTTTCTGTTGATATATACATATATAAAAAATAAGGGAATATGTACAGTGGTAATAAATATCAACTTTTTGTACAAGCAAAATAAGTTACTTAACAAAATTAACTAAAAAAAAAAAAAAAAGAAAAAAGATCTTGAATCGCAAGAAAAGAGAAATTCGTAATACAAAAACTCACAAAGTAACAGCAGATTTAAAGCCATGTGAGACGAAATGAACCGAGATGACCGTATTTGTTTTTTTTTTTGTAATCAAGCAGGAAATACTGGTCAGTACAAAAAAAGCCATGCATGATGCAAACAAGCATATGCAACACTTCTGGTCGCTCAGTGAAATTATGTCAGACTTTAAGTCATTAGACAGGCTTATCAAAGCGATTAGTGAAATTAAGAACGGTGAAATTTCACAATTTCAAGAAGAGTCAGAAGCCCACCCTGAGAAGTCCTGGCAGAAAGGATTGGGCCCTTGTTAATCTGACGTTCTTTTTAGTACAAAGATCTTTTCTGACAGGTGTAAACTTCCCTCTTATGCAGTGTGGCGCACACTAGATCGTAGACTAGAAAAGAGCCGATGACAGAATGGAAAGCCGCTTGAGAAAATCGTAAAGCTCTCATGCCACAAAGAATAGCATTCCACCAAAACAAGAGTAGTAGTAACAAAGATTTCAGACAACACTTCTGAGTTCTGTGCAATGGACAAATTCCAAAACATAAAATAGAGAATAAAAAGAAAAGAAAAACAGGAAACAGAAGAAACATGTCTGCAGTCTGCTTTGGCTTCACCCAAGGTGAAGAGGCACAGGTACGAAAACTGCCTTTTTTTTTCCTTTTTTGAAATGCATGAGGCTATTGTTTTCTTGTCGAAACTTATACAATATATTTTTGCAGAACATCATGCAACAAAGTATGGATCCGTGATGAGCATTGGAGTGCCTCTCCACCCGCAGGGTCACAAAAAATCGAAATCTCCTTCATTTGTCTTCACAATCAAAGTCAACGGAATGAAATGTCCTCTGCTTTCAGTTTTCACCCTGTTTTTGTTTATAGTCTCTGGTTAAGAATTGCAAAGCCCACTCTGAAAGAGAAAAGAGAGAAATAGCCAGTTAGTTTACAGCTTTTATATGTCACCCTGGAGCACAAAACCAGTTGTAAGTAGCACAGGTTTATTTGTAGCATTAGCCAACAATACATTGTATGGGTCAGAATTATTGATTTTTCTTTTAAGCCAAAAATCATTAGGATATTAAGTAAAGATCATGTTCCATGAAGATACTTTGTAGATTTCCAACCATAAATATATCAAAACTCATTTTTTGCCTAGTAATATGCATTGCTAAGAACTTAACTTGGACAACAAAGGTTATTTTCTCTATATTTAGATTTTTTGCATCCTCAAATTCCAGAATTTCAAATAGTTGTATCTTGGACAAATGTTGTCTTAACACAACAAACCATACATCAGTGGAAAGCTTATTTATTCAGCTTTTGATGTATGAAATATGTAAGTATTAAGTGTGTTTTTGTGGTCTTTTTATAGATGTTTAAACTAATTAAAACATACAAATCATTATTTTTTTCATTATATTAGTACAAATATTAAAAATGAACAACAATGATAATAATCATGAGTAATCGCATTCAAAATAAAAGTTTGTTTACAAACTATACATGTTTGTACTGTGTATATTTATAAATACACAAATATACAAGTCTATATTAAGGAAAATATATTAGATTTATATATAAAATATTTATATTTATATATAATCTAAATATTCAAATATTTAAAAAAATATATGAATATATGTGTATATATATTTATGTGTGTACGTATATTTATATATACATACTAAATATAGACAGACACACGCATATAGTACACACACACACACACACACACACACACACATATAGTATGCAAATATAAACTTTTATTTTGGATGTGATTAATCACGATTAATCGTGTTTAATCGTTTGACCCCCCCTTATATCTTTTGGCCTGTCTCACATATTATCATATCAACAATTTGCTGGTTTTATACACTGCCTTCAAAATTTTTGTTTGGAATAAATATTGTTTTTTGACCTTTCAAATTAGCATATATGAATGATTTCTGAAGGATCATGTGACTTTGAAGACTGCTTTGCATCACAGTACTAAATTACATTTTAAAATATGAGAAAACTGTTATTTTAAATTGTAATATTTCACAATATTACTCTTTTTACTGCATTTTTAACAATGCCAAGGTCTCACATCTTCATTTAATTTTCAAGCCATCCCAAATGAAAGTTAAAATCTGGTGTAGTCTTACCTGCGCTTGATCAGCCGTAGCCTTTGCTATTCCTTCTGGACTCCAGCTTCTTGTAGTCTTTGAAGGATCCCTTTCTTGGAGAACAATTCGGCTTCAGAACATAGGCAGAGTCTTCTATACACTTCCAGAAGTAAAGTTTCATTCCATCATGTGGCTTCATTCACCTGGTTTATCATGTAGGCAAACACTGGGGTTGTACGTCATTTGGCAGTTCAAGCCAAATATATACAATAATGCACTTGCTGTCACATAAAACACAGTCTTAGTACAACATTCTGTTCACTCCTTCCTCATGCTACTACCACTGGTAATCCTTTCACATTTCAGATGAAACTATTAATCATAAAAAAAGAAGAAGAAATCCTCCTTCAACAGTTGCAATAAACAGACATGGAAAAACCTCACAATATATTAGTGCTGCAAGTCTCAGTACACATTCTCAGAAAAAAGACAACGTTTAAAAAAAAGTTCTTGAGCTGTAAAGAAAGAAAGGCAAAGCGTTTGTTCATTATTCAAGTCCTGTTTCGCTTTTACAGCTCTCTCAGTTGTTTTTTCCCCCACTCTTCTCCTTAATAATTTCTCCTTGTGAGAGAAGAGCGTGATTGTCATCTGGCGATTTGAGTTGAAGCATGTCTTCGTCTCCTCTCTCATGCGTTACCCATAAAAGGGAACAAAAACCGTGTCCAAACACCTGAGGCAAGCAACCTCTAGACGTCAAAAATAAGCTCTGTATCCTCCAGCTTGCCAAATGATTCAGATCCGTTGTCAGACGCCTGCCCTAAGCAGATCAGACTGACGGCTACATTTGGCTGGTTGGGTTCCTCTCAGAGATGTACCTGCGTTTGCCTGTTAGCCAAGATCAACACGAGGCCCTGTCGGTCTGGTCTTTTAAATACAGACATTTACAAAAGCTTTGCGAGTTGTGTTCAGTCTCGGTTGAGTGTTAGTAGTGTGAGAACCAGAATAATCCAAGGGAACGTCGTGAAGCACGGTGGCCTTATGGCACGGGAGATGTTCGCCACGGCAAAGAAGTGTTGATAGAGAAGAAATAGTTTGCGAGTAGGATGAAGAGAGTTCCCCAAGCAGGAGGGAGGTAGGTGAGGTTTTCTGTGGTCTTTCTGCGAGATCTACACAGAAGACTCCTCAGGATTGGCGTCGGGAAGCACGCTCCTCTGCTGGAGGGTTTTCCGGAGCTCTTCTTTGAATGGACTGGAGTAGTCGTTCTCTCGGCCTCCGAGCCCGAGTCCGCTCCCCATCCCGATTCCCATTCCCGATCCCATGCTTGTTCTTTCCTCTCCGGCTGTGCTCAGGTTCAGGCGGATGTATCCGTTGGTGCCTGAGTTTCGAATATTGGTGAGGCTCAGCCTGCTTGGCGAGTGAATGGGCTGACCGGGAATGGCGCTCGGAGAAGCTGTTGTTCCGGTGGAGCACATTGCGTGCCCTGGCACGATTTTCAACGAGCCATCCGAGTAGTAATAATTCGCCCCTGTTTCCCAAAAGCGATCCTCATCGTTCGCCATCTTGCTTGGGACAAATGACGGCCGGGTGGGAGGCTCTTTTGGTAACGTAATGGGGTACACCAAAGTACTCTCCAGCGGTTTCATTTCCGCCCCTTTGCCCAGTGCCAACTTCAGTCTTCTGCGAAGGTACAAAGACGCGATTAGGAGCAACAGACAAGCTGCACCCAAAGTGATCACCAGGACCCAGAACAATCCCATGCTGCCGTCTGGAGCGCGGGCCTCCATGAAGACGGGCGCGCTGGCTACCACTGCGACCTGGTATCGTTCCATCTGGAACTTCACGCCCTGCTCCTCTGAGTAGCAGATGTAGCGGCCTGCTTGAAGGGGACCGGCTTGGGGGATAACAAGGGCACGGAGGGCTCTGTCAAATCGTGGCCCCATGGCATCACCTTCCACCAGGGCAAGCTCACGTTCATTGAGCTCCCAAAATGGTTGGGCTAGGTTGGAAACCAGATGGCAGGGCAATACTAGATCTGACCCAACAACCACAGTCACATTTCTCAACCTAGAATGGTCTGGGGGGAAAAACAACAACATTAATATGATATTTCATTTTTAAAATATGAATATAAATAAATAAAATAAGTAGAATAATATAGCCTTTATTTTTTACATTTTGCATTTTTAGTAAGAGTTTCTGTTAAAAATGTACTGTTTTTCTTCAGCTGTTGACAATTGAGCCTATTTTTCGTCACTGAATAAAAGATTATTGCTAGTTTTTGTGTCACAATTCTGACTTTTTTTCTCAGAATTGCAAGTTATGAAGTCAGAATTGTGAGATATGAACTTGCAATTCTCAGAACAGTATTTTTTCCCCTCAAAACTGGACTTTTTAACTCTCAATTGTGAGTTTATATCTCATAATTTTGATAAACAAGTCATAATTGTGAGATATAAATGTCAGAATTGTGAGATATAAACTCACATTTGCAAAAAGTCAGAATTTCGAGGTTGCGAAGTTAAGAATATAAACTAACAATTACAACTTTTTTTCTCAGAATTGTGTGATATAAAGTCAGAACTGAGCTATAACCTCACAATTCTGACTTTTTGTATCTCGCAATTCTTCTTTTTTCTCACAATTGTGAGTTTATATCTCGCAATTCTTACTTAACTCGCAAATGTGTGTCATAAAGTCAGAATTGTGAGATACAAACTTGCAATTCTAAGAAAAAAAGTCACAATTGCAAGATATAAACTTGAAATTTGGAGAAAAAGTCAATTGTGAGTTTATATCTCGCAGTTCTGATTTGTTTTCTCAGAATTGTGAGAAACTCGCAAATGCGAGTTATAAAGTCTCGCAATTCTGACTTTTCTTGAGTTATAAAATCCAGTTTTATAGGGGAAAAAGACTATGTTCTAACAATTGTGAGTTTATATCTCATAATTCTGATTTAACAACTCGCAATTGCATGTTATGTAGGCAGAATTGCAAGATATAAACTCTAAATTCTAAGAAAAAAGTCACAATTGTGAGATTTAAATGTGCAATTCTGAGAAAAAAAGTCAGAATTGTGAGTTTGTCTTGCAATTCTGACTTTATAACTCGAAATCACGATTTATATCTTACAATTATGAAAAAAGTCTGAATTGTGAGTTTGTATCACGAAATTCTAAGAAAAAAGTCTGAATTGCAAGATGTAAACTTGCAATTACCTTTTTAAATTCACAATAACTCACAACTGCGTGTTATAAAATCAGAATTGTGAGATATAAACTTGCAGTTCTAAGAAAAAAATATATACAGACATAGTAATCTCATTGATGTCATTAACAATGTCTTCAAAGTCTATGTCCCTAATGTCCCTAAAAGTCCCTACTGGAAACTCGCTCACTAGAGGGGGGCCTGCAGGGGGCAGTGTAAGTCTGACGTACCGGGACTAGGGATGGAGAAAGGCTTCTCAAACTTGGTTTTTCCTCGGTTGAACCTTTCCAGCATGAGGTCCTGCGAGAGTGTAGATGTGGAGCTGTGGGGGAGAGCACAAATATTGACGATGTGTCAGAAGGCTGTTAGACACACTGCTACAGGGATGCAGCTTAAAAGTACAAAGAAAGACCTGTGGAGGACAACAGAGGAGATGGAAAGGGAAAGCCTTTGCAAAATGATGGTAGAAACAGAAAGGAGAGCAAAACAGACACGAGAAAAGGAGCGGATGGTTGATGCTGAAAGGATGTTAGCGGCCGAACTAACTAAAAGATGAATTACCCGCGGTGGAGGTCGATGCGGACACATGCGCGTCCCTCGCTGTCCCAGGCACAGTACGGGTCTCGGGACAGCAGGCAGTCTGGCTGTGAATGGTACCGGCTGCAGTTTGCCAAGGGCAGCTGAAGAACCTCAGAGCGTGAGCCAATGTACAAATACTTCTGTGGAGAAAGAATGGAATGATTCGGGAATTAACAAAGGAAAACAAGCAAGCAAGATAATTATTTTCAGTTATCAGTGCATTCTGTTTTCCTACACGGTTTGAACAAAACCGGTTAATGCTAGTCAGGCTGAGAGCTGAGTTCAAAGAGATTGGCTCAGCGAGAGAACAGATCAGAAATTACTTTGCTGTGCGAGATGGTGAGGCTGTCCACCGGTTGCTGCCGATCAAACAGCTGGATTTCTTCTATCACATGAGCCTCTGACCCCAAAATCACGACGCGCTGGAGCCATCCATCCGCTGAACGACAAACAATGAGCCGGGGATGAACAATGGGGGATAGGGGAGAAATAATGGAATGGGGACGGAGAGGGAAAAAGGCAGAGGAGAGACAAATAGGCCATTAATGCATCATCAACACATGGCATATTTCTCCGTCATTGGATTTTAGGAACAAGGTTACGCCGATTACCGGCAGGAAAATTGAATACACCCCAGCTGGTGCCGTGACCTATCATAACTCCGTATGTGTGTGTTTTTGTGTGTGTACTTTATCCCGTCCTCTCACACAGTGCTTGTCACAGATAATGTGCCACTGACCCCTCTCTCAGTCTGGGAGAAAAAGGGAGAGAGCGGAAAAAAGGGATAACGGAGGAGAGTGGAAGAGCTACAGGGTGTGCTTTACAAATCCACCCTGCCACTTTTGCTCATGTCAGAGTATCTATGTTCACTCTTAATCCCCAATCCAAGACTCTGATTCTCTCTGCCACACACACACAAACTCACAATCTGCCTCAGGTGCTGCCTGCACTCAAACGGCTAAAGATTGTTGATATTAGCTTTTAAATACACTTGAATGTATAGGAGGAAGGGTGTATTTAATTATTAACCATTTTACTTGTATTAGTCATTTTTGATAGTCCTGCAGTGTGGTAAATGCATATTTAAAAGTTTAACAATCTATTAAAAATACATATTTTACTGTAATTATTATGTTCATGTAGTTTCTCAATATATGATGTACAACATTTTTGTCTTCGCTAGTGGTATTAAACAGTCCTGCAGTATGACAAATACATTTGTAAACACACACACACACACACACACACACTGGTTTACATGTTTTATGGGGACATTCCATAGGCGTAATGGTTTTTATACTGTACAAACCGTACTTTCTATCGCCCTACACCTACCCTACACCTAAACCTAGCCCTCACAGGAGATTGTGCACACTTTTACTTCCTCAAAAAAACTCATTGTGCATGATTTATAAGCCTGTTTCCTCATGGGGACCTGAGAAATGTCCCCACAAGGTCAAAATTTACTGGTATTCCTATCCTTGTGGGGACATTTGGTCCCCACAACGTGATGAATACCAGGTACACACACACACACACACACACACACACACACACACACACACACACACACACACACACACACACACACGTATGTATATTATAACATATATTTTATATTAATATTTATGCAGTTTCTGAATTAATATGATGCCTTTAAACCCTTTTTGTCTTCACTAGTAATTTTAAATCATTCTGTGGTATGAAAAAACTTTTAAATAAAAATGTTATTATTATTTTATAATAATAATAATCACATAGTCTTAAATGCCACAATGTCATAAAATATTTAGTTTTTCAAAGTGCAATAGCAAATGCATTTTTAAAATATTTTTAAAGCATATATTTAGTAATAAAAGCATATTTTATAATAACATTCAGCATTCGGTATGGCAAATGCATTAAAAAAAATGTAAATAAATGTAAATTTAGCATTCTATACTTTATTATAAAAATATATTTTATAATAATATTCAAATACTATTCTAGTCTTGAGACATAAACATTACTTTTTAAGCATATATTTTATAATAAAAAATATCTTATAATAACAATCAGCATTCAGTATATTCAATATTTTTAAAAATTTATACTTTAATATAAAAATATATTTTAAAATAATATTCAAGTAGTATTCTAGCCTTGAGACAAAAAATAAATTTGTAAGTGTAGAAATATATTTTAAAGCATATATTTCATAGCAAAAATTATAATTCTTTATTATAATTATAAAATTAAATATTATAATTATATTTTATACTAACATTTAGCATTCAGCATAGCAAATGCATTTAAAAATATATTTAAAAATGTATACTTTATTATAAAAATGTATTTTATAATAATATTCAAGTTCTATTTTAGTCTTGAGACATAAAAAATAAATGTATAAAGTGTAAAAATCTTAATTTATCTTATAACAACATTCAGCATTCAGTATAGCAAATGCATTTTGTAAAAATTAAAATATAATCCATTTTTTTTACTTCATTATAAAAATACATTTTATAATAATATTCATGCAGTGTCTAAAACCCCTTTTTGCCTTTAATAGTAATTTTAAATAGTCCTGAGACATAAAAAATGAAGTGTAAAAATGTATTTTGAAGCATATATTTAATATTAAAAATATATTTTATAACAACATTCATCATTCAGTATAGGAAATACTTTTTAAAAGAAATTAAAATATATTTAAAAATCTAAAAAAAAAATTTAAAGTGTGAAATTATATTTAAAATCATATGTTGTATAATAACTTTCAGCATTCAGTATGCAAATGCATTCAAAAAAATGTAATCTATACTTTATTGTAAAAATATATTTTATAATAATAATCATGCAGTCTAAATTAATGTCATACAACCATTTTTGCCTTTACTAGTACTTCTAAATAGTCTTCAGACATGAAAAATATTTACAATAAAAAATATTTTATAATGTAGTCTCTTAATTAATTATGTGTAATATAATGTTTAATTCCAATTAAATAATAATGATTAAAAAAGACCAAACTCTTTAAAATGTCACACCGCAGGACAGCTCACCTTTCTGAAAATCGTTCTTAAAATCTAACTAGGTTAAGACTATGTGTCTTAGTCTTTTGTGCAATTGGTGCAATATTGGACTCACTGGATGCTTTAAAGAGACGCACACACATGGTTGAGCCTTGAGTGTGAATGTGTTTATGTAAGATTGCCAAGGCCAAATACATCTTTTCAATTTTTATTTGAAGGACTGACCTTCCAGCATGACAGAAATCAATTGGTGGAGGTGACTTTCCCACTTAGATACAACATTATGGCTAATAAAATGGTTTCTTTGGCTGCTCTATTCACACTTGTGCACAAAAGGACAAAGGAAAAAGAAAGATGTTGTTGGAAACTGTCAAAACCCCACTTGACAAAGAAATACTGCTTTTATCTGTTGTATAATGCTTCATACATAATTCCATTTACACATTTCACTTTTAATAACATACCTGTGCCTATGAAGAGCATGTTGTAGGGTCTCTGGTCCAGTGAGCTCACTCTGTCCACAGCTAGTCGGGTGAAGTTGATCCCCTTAGTAAGCAGCAGGGGGCGAGCTTCCGCCCGGTCTTCCATTAGCGGATGCTTCTTGGCAAAGTTTAGCGTAGCGTCAGGCAGCTGTAGAGAACTGTTATAGCCGTTTTCCCTGTCAAAATTTGTGATGCACTGTGGAAAGAATAAGAAAGGAAGGTCTTTTAACTGGACTAGGGATTTTTACTTAAAAACTTAAAGGGATAGTGAATGAAAATTCTGTCATTCATTACTCACCCTCATGTCGTTCCAAACCCGTAAGACTTTCGTTCATCTTCAGAACACATATTTTTTTCAGAACACATATTTTTCAAAAGATTTTTAATCAAATCTGTGAGATTTCTGTCCCTTTGTAGACAGCAATGCAACTACTATGTTCAAGGCCCAGACGGGTAGTTAGGACATTGTTAAAATTACTACTAGTACCTTTCTGGGCCGTTTGAATATTTTAGTTTTAGACAGAAAGCTCTGGGATTTTATCAAAAATATCTTAATGTGTGTTCCAAAGATGGACGAAGGTCATACATGTTTTTAAAATGACATGAGTTTTGAAAAAGTAAAAAAAAAAAAAGTCAATTTTGACCTTTCTTTTTAAGAATTGCAACTATATATCTTACAATTCTGCATTTTTTCTCAGAACTTTGATACAAACCGACAATTCTGAATGTTTTCTGAGAATTGTGATATATAAACTCGTAACTGCGAGTTATAAAGTCAAAATTGTGAGATATGACTTTGTTTCTCAAAATGACGACTTTATTTCTCAGAATTGCACATTTTTTCTTGTATTTCTGACATTTTTTCTTATAACTGTAAGTTATATAAACTCACAATTTTGACCTTTTCTCAGAATTCCAAGTTTATATCTCGCAATTGAGACTTTTTTGACTATATATCACACAATTCTGCATTGTTTTTCAGAACTGACAAAATCGCAGTTCTGACTGATTTTCAAAAATTGTGTTATTTAAACTCACAACTGCGAGTTATAAAGTCAAAATTGTGAGATATGACTTTGTTTCTCTGAGTTTTTCCTCGCAATTGCAAGCTTATATAAACTCACAGTTTTGATTTATTTCCTCAGAATTGCAAGTTTATATCTCACAATTCTGACGTAATAACTCACAACATATCAGCCTTCCCCCTCCCCTTAGAATCTGAGTTAAAATTAAACACAAGTCATGATGTCCGATTACCAGTCACAATTTTTTTTCTCAGAATTGCATGATATATACTCACAATTGCCAGTTATAAAGTCAGAATCGCGAGATACAAACTTGCATTTGGAGAAAAAAAAATCAGAATTGCAAGTTTATATTATGCAGTTCTGAGAAAAGTCAGGATTTGCGAGTTTATACAGTCAGAATTGCGAAATATAAACTCGCAAATGAAAACATATCAGCCATTTCCACCCTCAGAATTGGACTTTTTAACTTGCAATAGCGAGTTTATATCTCACAATTCTGAGAAAAAAATTGCAATTCTGCCTTTTTTTCCCCTCAGAATTGCATGATATTAACTTGCAATTGTTAGTTATAAAGTCAGAATTGCAAGATGTAAACTCCGAATTGCGAGTTTATATCTGGAATTTCTGACTTTATAACTCACAATTGCAAGTTTATATCTCACAATTATCAAAAAAAGTATGAATTGCAAATTTGTATTACACAATTCTGACAAATTAAGTCAAGTTGTGAGATAAAAACTTGCTATAACCTCATTTTATTTTTTATTTGTTGGCAGAAATGGGCTTCCATGGTCCAGAGCCCTTTGCTTTACCTCAAAATATTTATGTTACCTGATTTTCCAAAGTTACACAAAAAAGTATTCCAAAAAAGTATTCCAAATTGCAAAGTATTCCACTTTTTCTGATATAAGATGCTCCCACTCTTTGTTAAGATATTTATAAAATGCTATAATCTAACAAGACACTTATTAAGTTTTGATTTACGGGGTGAAAAATGACTGAATGCACAAAAATCTATTTTTAGCGAGTGCTTATTCACGGACGCCCTCTCGGCCTCCCATCACAACGGCTAAGCTCACCGCTCCAGGTCGTGGACTGGGCACGGTGCCAGTGTATCGCCCCCATCGCTGAGACGACTCCCTGTATTCCTTATACGGCCCGTCGAACACATTTTTCACCTCTCCGATCTGGTACTGACACACAGCAGATACATCCACATCTCCCCTGAGAGAGAGCAAAGCATGAAGAAAAAGAGAGGGAAAAAATAGTCAGCCAGTCTGAACTAAATGACTGCGCTACATTGGCTGCTTTATTACAGCAATAGCCTTACTGTCAACATAATGACAGTGCAGCATTTTCTACACTTGAGGAACACGGCTGGATATTTGGCACTGTGACACTTTTATACGAGCAGAGGACAGTGCGACTTTCACAACTACGTCAGGAAGTGGAAGAGAGAGAAATATTTATGACACGGACTGGCATGGCAGGAGGGTTCGCTCACCACTGCGCGTGGAAGATGCCGTAGAAGCTAGTGCTCCTCCAGTCCGCCCCAGGCAGGGTGAAGACGGCTCGCAGGTTATTGAAGGTGATGTGGCGCTCGGGGAAAGAACACATCAGGCGAGCTTTCTGGAAGGTGGTCCACTTCTTCTGTAGGGTCCGTGTGCCGCCCAGGTCTCCCTGAAATGTAAAGCAAGAAGCCATTTAACAGACGGTTTAGTTCAATGCTACTTGCAAGACTCAACTGCCCTAGAGCTAAATTTACTCGTCCCTCTGGCTCTATACTTCTGGTGTATCATGTTTCGAGTTTACACTACCAGTCAAAAGTTTTTGAACAGTAAGATTTTTTAAATGTTTTTTTTTTTTTTTAAATAAGTCTCTTCTGCTCAACGAGCCTGCAATTTTTATCCAAAGTACAGCAAAAACAATACAATTTAAAAATATTTTTACTATTTAAAATAACTGTTTTCTGATTGAATATACATTTATTCCTGTGATTTCAAAGCTGAATTTTTAGCATCATTACTCCAGTCACATGATCCATCAGAAATCATTCTAATATTCTGATATGCTGCTCAAAAAACATTTATTACTTACAATACATTTATTATTTATTATGCATTTTTAAATTTTATATATATATATATATATATATATATATATATATATATATATATATATATATATATAATAATTTATAAAAATAATTACCATTTATAGTAAGAGTTTATATGTATGAGTTTATATCTCAATTCGGAAATGTTCAAATTATCAGAAAAATCTAAATTGTGAGATATGAACTCAAAATTCAGAAAATATTTGGAAAAGTTGAGTTGAGATAAAAAGCTGAAATTTCCTTTTTTATTTTATTATTCTGTGGCAGAAACAAGCAACAATAAATAACATATAATGCATTATAAAAAAATATTTTATAATAATATTCATATTAATATTTAGAATATTTATTAATGTAGTCGCTTAATTAATGGCATAAAATCTTAGTAATTTCAAATAGTCTAATAATGAGAAATCTCTTATAAAAAATATACAAATATATTTTAAAGCATATATTTTTTATATGCTTTAATCAAGAAACTTTTAGTCATACACTTCAGGTATACAGTAGTCAGCATTTGAAGTGGATCAAAAAAGTTCATCAAAGTTGTCCTAAGAAAAGAACAGGTATTGTTTTGGTTTTAAGACAACTTTGATATTAAGGTTTTGATCCACTTCAAATGTTGAGTACTATATATGAGTTTCAGAGTTCACTCTCTTACCTTACACACACGTGCCACCCGCGCCACAGTCAGATCGCTGTCGCAGTCCAGCTCCACCGCTCTCTCACTGAAGAAGAAATAGATCTTATCATCATCTCCATCTTTACTGTTGCGGCTCTCCCGGACCAACGCCGAACCTACAAAGTTTGGCTCTGTACCAGACAACAGAGAAAGATATGGAAGGACGTGTTAGAATTGGGGACACAGAGCTTAACAGATAAGGAGCTGGTGGTTACTTGATGAACTGATAGAAGATCTTAAGTTTCCATCTTGGGACACTGTTTATTGAACTGGCTTCAGATTAACCCTGCTGGAAAGATCAGGACCATGTTCTCTGTACATCGTTTAATACCAAACGTCTGAGATAACACGTAGACCAGATCTTTTAATTGTGATAATTCCTCTGTGGATAATTCGGTTATTCAAACACATGGTTGTGATGGCAAAGCTGAATTTTCAGCATCATAACTCCAGTCCTAAGTGTCACATGAGCCTTCATAAATAATTCTGATATGCTCAATTAACATTTCTTATATTATATTATATTATATTGGTCACTCTTTAGTTTAGGGAACAACTAATTACAGTTGAAGTCAAAAGTTTACATACGCCTCGCAGAATCTGTAAAATATTATTTTACCAAAATAAGAGGGATCATACAAAATGCACGTTATTTTTTATTTAGTAAAAATAATTTATAAAAATGAACCCATTCAAAAGCACTTGATTCTTAATCATTTGTTGTAACCTGAATGATCAACAGCTGTTTTTTTTTGTGATAGTTGTTCATGAGTCCCTTGTTTGTCCTGAACAGTTAAACTGCCTGCTGTTCTTCAGAAAAATCCTTCAGCTCCCAAAGTCTTTGGTTTTTCAGCATTTTTGTGTATTTTAACTTTTTCCAACAATGACTGTATGATTTTGAGATCCATCTTTTCACACTGAGGACAACTGAGGGACCCATATGCAACTATTACAGAAGGTTCAAATGCTCACTGATGCTTTAGAAAGAAAACACAATGCATTAAAAGCCAGGGGGTGAAAACTTTTGAACAGAATGAAGATGTGAACATTTTTCTTATTTTGCCTAAATATCATATTTTTTCGTTTAGTACTGCCCTTCAGAATCTACAGAAGATACGTACATGTTTCCCAGAAGACAAAATAAGTTAAATTTACCCTGATCTCCAAATTTTGGCTCATAATGTGTCGTGTTTCTTTCTGAAGCATCACTGAGCATATATTACATTATCAAAGACTTAAATTGTTCTGCCAAACAGTAAGTCATTTTAAAAGTTTACCAGCAATGTTTTGGAGCTAAAATAAGTGAATTAACAAAACACTGCCAAGGCTACTACAAGGAGAAAGCTGAATTCAGTGTTTGATTATATTTACATTGTCATTTCAACTGAATTTCTACAGGTTTCACATGTTTTTTTTCTATGTCAGGTACTAATGCATCCACATGCACATGCTTAACACATGCTGTCATGCATCAGGGCATAAATGCTCTTTTTAAAAGCCGGAAATATGGCCAAATGATTTCTTATTACGTAAGAGCACTAGGTAAACTTCTCTAATGGCACTACAGACAGCGGCTCCTGAGCTGATGACAACACAAAGAACCAAAGACCAATGCACAACGTTTGCACTGCACAGTAATGCACAGATCAGACAAATTCTACTGCTAATGTAGAGGAAATTATTCCCTCATGACTTACCTCACACTGAGTAAAACATCTGTGTCTATTATTGTCATCAATATGCTTATTTTATTTTAAATTAGGCTATTATTAAACAAATTATAATAATACTACATTATTGCATTCTCTGGTTCAACAGGGTGCCCTCACAAGAGTGATGCAGAAGCTGGGACAGACGTTAACAGCCGAAATCTAATCCTGTTTCCGTTAAACAAAACAGGTTTGAGCTTATGGACCAGTTGCTATGACAACGACTCAGAGATGAGTTTTGGAGAATGAAACAATACAGGACTGTATCAAGTTACCACCAAATGAATCCAGATAACTCAGTAATCCACATCCGCAGAAGCAACAAGGTATATTCTCAGTTAATTAAATGCTGTAAAAATGTTAAGTGTTAAAACCAGCCATTTACTACGAATGAAAGACAAGAAATATTAGAACTATGTATAATATTTATATGTATTATATGAGAATAAAATATGTAAAATATGAAAATTGTAAAACAATGCAGAATTATGTTAAAGGGATAGTTCATTCAAAAATGGAAATTCTGTCATTATTTACTCACCCTCATGTTGTCCTAAACCAGTAGGGCCATCGCTCATCTTTGGAACACAAATTAAGATATTTGTAATGAATTCTGAGAGCTTTCTGAACCTGAATAGACAGAAACGCGACTGACACTTTCAAGGCCCAGAAAGGTAGTCAGGACATTGTTAAAACAGCCCATATGACATCAGTGGTTGAACCATAATGAACCAAAAAAATTTTTTTAATAAAGTTTCTTAGCGCACAAAAAACGTTGTAGCTTCATAACATTAAGGTTGAACCACTGATGTCAGATGGACAATTTTACCGACTGTATTACTTAGGGCTCTATGAAATCCATTTTTTTTTTCTAAATTCCATTTTTTCCATTTTAATTATTTTGGATTCCTTTTTGTTTCCGTTTGAATTTTTCTGGACTCCTATTTAATCGTAAAATCAATCGTATTAATCAAAAACCATGTCTAATTAATAAATACTTTTTTAACGTCAATTTATTAAAATTTAAACAGAAATTTTAGGGCCTAATGAAATGTTTTATATTTTTTCTTCTGTGTTTTAGCATGTCTAATTATTTGAATGCACAAAAGCAGCCTTTTGAAATGCTTTGTTTTTCTGCTTATATAGGTATAACACATTAATTTATCTTTTCATTAATGAAAATTAAACAAATAAATTTTTTTGGCAAATAAAGGGGATTTCCAATTAAATTACAATTAAAATGTTGAAGAAATATTGTATGATTATTCTGTAAAAAACAGGTCTGAATAATTTTAGTTTTTAATATAACGTACATTTTGCTGAACAATAGTACTGTATTTCTGCCACAATGTCTTCGAGTTAAACCGAATTTTTATTTTGACAAATTGCTGTGAATATACTTTAAAATTTCTGTGTGTATACGATATCACCAGTGTTGCCAAGTCCCCGTTTTTCCCGTGGAATTGGGCTACTTTAACACTGTTGCTGCGGGTGGTTTTTAGTCCCTGGAATGCAAACTGTACCTCAAAATGCCATTGGGCTAGTTTTGAGTAGCAATTGGGCGGGATTTGTTGTGAAAACCTGGCAACCCTGGATATCACGCTAGTTTAACTCAAATGAAATGGTAGAATGCTCGTGAGGTAGTTCTGAGATGTTGATCATGTATTTATGTCCTCATTTAGTGAGAAGACAGACACTGAAATCACTGTGAGCGTCACATGCTCTTCAGTACGAGTAGTAAACAAAACCGTGTGTCTGTGCCATTCATTAACACAGAGGCATGCAGACAAGCAAGATTAATATTTAAATAGTCTTTTTGCGGCTTAATATTTACAAATAACAGTCCATTTTGCATTGTGACTGAAGTGTAATCACCTACTTTCGATAAATCCATCCAAACTTTGACAAATTCTGTGACATTCTGTGTTAAACTGTAAATACCATTTTTATTATTAAAGGATGTATCAGCGATTTCTAGCCTAAAACATAAAGTGTCAATTTCAGCTGACCTTTCTTCACGATCCGCTCGCTGCCTGCCCCATAAATTTTCTGTGAAAAAAACGCGTCTCTCTGGTCAGCCTAGGGTCCGAGATATGCCAAAAAAACAATCGGCACTACCAACCTTTCCACAGATAAACAAACAGTGTTCCAACCAATCAGCGTCAGGGGTTTGGTGTTGTGGACTTTCGCTCCGCCTCCCTCACATCCCTGCACCAGTAGGAAAGTCCACAACACCAAACCCCTGACGCTGATTGGTTGGAACACTGTTTGTTTATCTGTGGAAAGGTTGGTAGTGCCGATTATTTTTTTTGGCATATCTCGGACCCTAGGCTGACCAGAGAGACGCGTTTTTTTCACAGAAAATTTATGGGGCAGGCAGCGAGCGGATCGTGAAGAAAGGTCAGCTGAATTTGACACTTTATGTTTCAGGCTAGAAATCGCTGATACAACCTTTAAATTCTGTGATTCGGTCCACGTCTTCCACAAAAAATCATAGGGCCCTACTTACTACCTTTCTGGGCCTTGAATGTGTCAGCTGCGTTGCTGCCTATGCAGGGTCAGAAAGCTCTCGGATTTCATCAAAAATATCTTAATTTGCGTTCTGAAGATGAACGAAGGTCTTGCGGTTTAGAACGACAGGAGGCTGTTTAACTAAGACAGAATTTTCATTTTTGGGTGAACTGTGCTTTTAAGTTGCCAACAAATGAATACAAAAATCTCCTGAAAAAACTGAAGAAGCAACATGGTTTATGACTGTTCTCATGCTGGTAATGCTGGTCCATCCATGTTTACCAGGACAACATAAGCTGGCCTGCTCAGCAGAGGCAGGATATATATTTTTTGTGCACGTGTGTTTTTAGACTCACCATTGAGCCAAGCCGGTAGGTATTCACTCTTCATGCTGTAATGTTGTTGTCCCAGGTTTCTCAGGATTACGGGCTCAGTGCCCAGAAAGTTATTGAGGGTGGCGGAGTACAACTCTTTGTCTAGGAAAGGAGAAGAACGCTTAGAGCGGGAGCAGGCGCAGATGTACACACTCCTGTCTACAGCCTCGCGGTCAAGAGATATTAAAAAGGGACTCCGTTCTCTCCCGAGTGTAGGAAGAGAGGAGGCATAAACGCATCCACGGGCTGCACCGAACACAAAAGGACACCCACACACAAGACACAAGAATAATAATGCAGGTTTATGCATCTCGGAAATGTGTAACTTACCCACAATGAGGCCTGTATGACCCTTGGCAGGGTCGTAGGGGCACTTTCCCTTGCCGTCCTCCGGGGCGGCGCTATCCAGAGTGAAATGATCTGCATTCTGTTAGACAAAGACAGAAACGGTCACATATGGATCAAGCACGCACACACACAGAAACACACACACACACACACACACACACACACACACACACACACATCACCTAACGTACACACACTGCGCCACCGGCTGTGTTTGCCAACTAGAGTTTAAGCAGCAGCTGAGCCCTCTTGTATCGTCCTCCTGCCCACACACAAATAAGTGCGCACACACAATGACAATACACACACAACATGCCGTCTTATCACATCGGTCCACGCTGCGTGATAACACATCCTCATTTACATTTGATATATTTCACTTTGACACACTGGAAGCCACTCGCTGAGTCACACACACATAGATTACCGATCAAAAGATTGGAATAATGTTTTCGAAAGAAATCTCTTATGCGCACCAAGGCTGCATTTATTAAAAATAAAACAGTAAAAACAGTATTATTGTAAAATATTATTATAATTTAAAAGAGCTGTTTTCTATTTGCATAAATTTTAACATGTAATTTATTCTGTGATGGGAAAGCTGAATTTTCAGCATCATTATTCCAGGCTTCAGTGTCACATGATGTTTCAGAAATCATTCTAATATGCTGATTTGCTGTTTAAGAAACATTATTATCAATGCTGAACAGTTTTGCTGTTTAACATTTTTGTTAAAAGCTTTTTTTTTTTTTACATTTTAATACTTTTCTTCAACAAAAATGCATTATATTGATCACAGGTGATGGTAAAGACATAACATTATGTTATTATAATGTTACAAATGATTACTATTTTAAATAAATGCTGATCAAGAATCTTACAAATATATCTGTTTTTACAAAAATATTAAGCAGTAAAAAGAGTTTTCAACAATGGTTATAATAAGAACCATTAATAATAATTAAGCACCAATCAGCATTTTAATTTCTGAAGGATCATGAGACACTGAACTCTAATTAATGGCTGATGAAAATTCAGTTTTGCCATTATAGGAATAAATTACATTTTAAGATATACTCAAAAACACATTACCAGTCAAAAGTTTTTAATGATTCTTCTGCACAAGCCTGCATTTATTTGATCCAAAGTACAGCAAAAACATTACAATTGTGAAATATTTTTACTGTTTAAAATAACTGCTTTCTATCTGAATATATTTTAAAACGTAATTTATTCCTGTGATCAAAGCTACATTTTCAGCATCATTACTCCAGTCTTCAGTGTCACACGATACTTCAGAAATCATTCTAATATGCTGATTTGCTGTTCAAGAAGCATTTACTATTATTATTATTATTATCAGTAAGTAAAACAGCTGAGTTCATTTTTTCAGGATTTGTTGATGAATAGAAAGATCTAAAGATCTGCATTTATCTAAAATAAAATAAAAAATTAGTAACATTATACACTATACCATTCAAAAGCTTGAAGTCAGTATCATTTGGGCAAAAGAAATTATAGAAATGAATTATTTTATTATAAGCAAAGAGGCTTTAAATTGATCAAAAGTGATCACATTTATAATATTACAATTAAGACATTTATAATATTACAAAAGATTTCTATTTCAGATAAACGCTGCTCTTCTTCTGTTTCTATTCATCAAAGAAACCTGAAAAAATTCTACTCAGCTGTTTTCAACATATTAATAATAAAAAAATTTTTTTTAGGAGCAAACCAGAATATTAGAATAATTTCTAAAGGATCATGTGACTGGAGAAATTATGCTAAAATTTCAGCTTTGAAATCACAGGCATAAATGATTTGGAAATATATTCAAATAGAAAACAGTACATAGTTTAAAATATTTCAGAATTGTACTGTTTTTGCTGTGCTTTTGATCAAATAAATGCAGGCTCAGTGAGCAGAAGAGACTTCTTTAAAATATTAAAAATCTTAATCTTCAAAAACGTTTGACTGGTAGTACATTGCAGCATTTCAATGTACTGTATTTTCAGCATAAAAGCATGAGACTTCTTTCAAAAAACTTTTAAAATCCTAACAATTCTACACAGCTAATGCAGCTCCTCCATCATATCACATCCCTCTCCACTTGATCATGTGGCTCAGACGGATTTCTGAGTCAAAGATAATAGCGCACACTCACAATATAGGTGCATTTGGGCTGGAAGGCGTACGTCCCACATGTGTACAGATGTGTGTGGTTGTAGCTCTGCAGGAAGCGTATGTAGTTGAAGCACTCAGTCTGCAAAGACGACGATGACAGAGAGAGACACAAAGAGAAAATAGGTGAGAGGGAGGGAGAGTAAATGCATTTCAGCAAGGCCAGACAAAGTAAAGCTGTTAAAACATAAAGGATGCAACATCAGCCGCTACCTGGTTATTCTTCCCCTTCGCTGCGCACTCTCTTTTCTTTTCCACTGGAGCAGACCACTCAATCTGAGAGAGAAAGAGACATGACTTTTACGAACAAATAGCACTCTGCATGTAAAACGTGCATTCGCTATGAATGCTGCAACTGGCAATTTACTACAAATGGCTGTGGCATTGAAAGAGTGAGTCATTTTTAAATGCTGATATTTTGGAATGATAAAATGCTAATGCCCTTTTCGCTTGATGGCTGTGGATTAGTATTTATTGGGTGCATCAGGGCTTTTCTGAATGAAATAAAATGTTTTTTCTTCGCTAAACATACCTGTGGTCGGAGCTGTCTGCTGATGTAGTTGGGATCCAGGGCGAAGATGTGCTCTCTGGCGCCCACGTACAAAACCCTCTCATGCTCTGCCAGGGTCAACATGGTGTAGTTCCACACCCCGACAGCACGAAACCTCGCCATACTGTCGTGCACGTCTGAAAAAGAGAAAGGAAATGTGTTTTTGGGGGGTATTAAATCTGATCCAAATGTCACTGATCCAATATGACTCTTGGGCTTTAAAAAAGAACTCTCTCACATTTATCATATTCACCGACACCCCTTTTGAAAATGCCAACATAGGCAAGCATGAATTTCCATGGATACTCATAACCTTTGCTTGAACTGCTTGGCGATGTGTTAAAAAGATTAATTTGGGTCAGTATGAATTTACGTGATCCAGGGTGGTTTATGCTGGTTAGTGCAGGTCTGGTAGCATTAGATGATTTATTATGAACAAATAAATGAATACTGTCATATAAATGAAAAATGTTCATTGGTAATGTTATATAAATAGCATTTTAATGCAAATCTATTTTAATTACTGCTGTCAAATCAATTAATTGTGATTAATCGCATTCAAAATAAATGTTGTGTTTACATAGTGTGTGCTGTTTATATTTATGAGTATAAAAATACACATAAATACATCTATATAAGAAAAAAACAATATGATTTACATTATATACAAATATAAAATATATTGCATATATTTCTTAAATATGTAACACACATATATTATGTAAACACCATTCTGTTTTATTTTGGATGCGATTAATCACGATTAATCGATTTGACAGCACTCTCTCTCACTCTCTCTATATATTGTATATTGCAATAATATTTTATAATCATGCATATTTTAATGATAAATAAAAACAAACAAATAAGCAATCATCAATTTACTACAAATAAAATCCTATATAACTATATTTATTTATATATGACTTATATTATATGTAAGGGATAATCAACGGTTTGCCGTGCGTTAAAGGATTTTAAATGCACGACGTGGAGGCTAATAACCGCCCGACGCGAAGCGGAGGGTGGTTGGCTCCGCGAAGTGCATTTTAAATTTATTTATTTTATATATATTTATTTATTTTATATATATATATATATATATATATATATATATATATATATATATATATATATATGAGCAATTTATTTTATTTTATATATATATATATATATATATGAGCAATATCACACGAGTAGACTTAAAATTGTGAAAGGGCGTTCCTGTAGCGATACCAGTAGAATATCTCACGGTTCTCAACCAATCAGATTTGAGAACCAGAACAAACTGTTGTATATATATATATATATATATATATATATATATATATATATGTGTGTGTGTGTGTGTGTGTGTGTGACCCTGGACCACAAAACCAGTCATAAGGTTAAATTTGACAAAACTGAGATGTATACATCATATGAAAGCTCAATAAATGAGCTTTCTATTGATGTATAGTTTGTTAGGATAGGACCATATTTGGCCGAGATACAACTATTTGAAAATCTGGAATCTAAGGGTGCAATAAAATCAAAATACTGAGAAAATCACCTTTAAAGTTGTCCAAATTAAGTTCTTAACAATGCATATTACTAATCAAAAATTACATTTTGATAGGTTTACAGTAGGAATTTTACAAAAAATCTTAATGTAACATGATCTTTATTTAATTTCCTAATGATTTTTGACATAAAAGAAAAATCAATAATTTTGACCCATACAATGTATTTTTGGCTATTGCTACAAATATACCCCAGCGACTTAAGACTGGTTTTGTGGTCCAGGGTCACATATATACTATACTTCCATTTATTTTAATGTTTGTAATTAGTTGATGACTCTTTAACCAGTTGACACTACTGGTCACCACTACAAGGCACAAGCTACAAGTTGGCTATGATCTTGTGCTATCTGTCGCAGTCATAAAACAAAGGGTGACATCTTAAATCTTGGTTTAAGCCAGTGAAAAAGCCAGGAGGAGACACCAGAATCCCATGCATCCCTGAACACACGAGAACCCTGTGTCTGATCTGATTTACCGCTACCATGGCAGACGAGTGCAGAGAGGAGAGAAGGTTATGATGAGCAAGTGCTTCAAGAGAAGAGGGGAGAAAAGGCATCTTGGAGAGATACGTTGAGAGCTGGTGAAGATTCTGCCAGGATGGAAGTCAGGAGAGCGTGTGGTTATTAGTTGGAGAGCGGCAGCTTGTTAACGTATAAGAGGGCTGGATGATCCAAGAGGAAAGGGGAAACAGATTTCCCCCAGGGAGGATGGAGAACATCTGCTGGGTTGCAAACAGCCAGGGAGATGTGACAGAGCGCACAGACACACACATGCTCACACTTTTAAATACCTGCATAATGACTCAAATGCCTCTCAGCCAGTCATAGAGCTTTGAGTTTATTGAGCTTTGTGCTGAGCCGAGCACAGAGTGCCATTTCTAATTATTATGCCGAGAAGATGCCAATTACACACAGTGGGGCAGGACGCACTTACAGATCCTGACCAGATAGTGGCAATGCTGAGCAGACTAGCCACCAAGGGGGTTCTTTGTCTGTTTTGTACAAGGAGGTCTGGTGGCTAATGGTGCCATGAGAAAATACATAGTCTCACAAGCCTTCACTAGTAACTGGCCTGTGACATGAACGACAGCTGACAGGGAAAATTAGGGGTGAATCAATGTCAAAATTCTGGTTAATATGATGAGCTGATAATTATTTTCATTTTATGGTTGAAAATGATAAATGGCAGCTATTAAAACTGCATATTATTTAGCCAATTTTTAAAAATAAATTAAATAATAATAAAAAAATCCTTTTGAAGGCTAATGCTACATATGAATTAAGGAATCAAAAGACTGTAATGTACAGTATAAATATTACAATGTTACATATGTTGACACTCTAAATTTACTCAAATTAAAAGATACAAATAAATTAAAAACTAAACTGACATTATAAATGAATAAAAATTAGCAACGTTGGCGTCTGTCTTCAAATTCTTCTCCGTTTTCAAAGGCATCTCCTATACAAATCCTTGTTTTATTTCGGACTTTGTCACGACGTATTTCGGATTCATAACGAGGTCTTTTAGGTTTCGTAACGTTATACATGTTTTATCCAACACTTCGTAGCTGCACCTGTAACTAGAGCAGAGCTGGCAACCCGGATGATGAAACTGTACTGACTTCGTGATTGGTAGATAGCTGGAGGGTGGAGCCTCAGACCAAAACACAAAATGACAACAATAACATCAGTTGTGGGCTGCAACTTTTACTTTTAAATGACAATATCCTGGCTGGACCACTGTTGTCAGTGATATAAGTATTTGAAATGAACATGATTTCTTAATGTCTAGTGACATGTCAGGGCCATTTTATGATTAACTGAAATAAATTTCTTACATACGGTTCCTTTAACAATGCATTAGTTTATTTGTGTTTTGAAAAATGTATAGAGATTTAAACAAGACTTAGGTCATGCATTTATAATAAATCTACAATAAATTTTGTGCATCCCATGGAAAATATACACTGCTGTTCAAAAGTTTGGGATCAGTAAGGTTTTTAATGTTTTTTTTTTTTTAAAGAAGTTTCTTATGCTCATCAAGGCTGTATTTATTTGAGCAAAATAAAAAAGAAAAATATTATATGTAAAATATTACTTCAATGTAAAATAACTGTTTTTTAAGTAATTTATTCCCATCATGCAAAGCTGAATTTTCAGCATCATTACTCCAGTATTTAGTGTCACACGATCCTTCAGAAATCATTCTAATATTCTGATTTATTATCAATGTTGAAAACAGTTGTGCTGCTTATTATTTTGTTTGTCAGGATTCTTTAAAAAGAACAGCATTTATTTATAACTAATAAACTAAACCGTTTAAAAGTTTGTGGTCAGTACATTTTTATTCTCTTTTTTTTTAAAGAAATAATACTTTCATTCACCAAGGATGTGGTAAATTGATAAAAAGTGATAGCAAAGAATTCTATTTGAATAAATGCTGTTCTTTTTAATGTTTTATTCATCAAAGAATCCTAAAAAAAGTATCACAGCTTCCAAAAAAATATTAAGCAGCACAACTGTTTCCAACATTAATAATAAAAGTAATAAATCAGCATATTAAAATGATTTCTAAAGCATCATGTGACACTAAAGACTGGAATAATGACTGGTTGCATCACAGGAATAAATTATATTTTAAAATATATTAAAACAGAAAATCATTATTTTAAACTGTAATAATACTCCACATTATTATTATAATTTATGTTTTTTTTTCTGTATTTTTGATCAAGTAAATGCCTTGATAAGCATAAGAGAATTCTTTCAAAAACATTACAATTCTTACTAATCCCAAACTTTTGAATGGCAGTGTATATAAGCAGTCTTATATCCATTTAATAAATATATAGTAAATATTGTTCATTCCAGGGAAAAAATAAGATTGCATTTCAGATGTTGATTTAAAAAAAATAAAAGCAGATACAGGGATACTTTGAATGACTGTCAATGGAGAAATACGCCAGATGTTGCAGTTACAGCATCCACCAGCAGGGGCTGACTGCCAGTGCTAAACTTTCAAAACTTTCCCACTTGGTTTTGGATGGCTAACAGAATTTAATTAAAAAAGCAAACAAAGCATGATTAAAAACAAGGAACACGCAAAGAACAAGTCGAGCAAATACAACAGGAGCGTATCTAATGGAGTCGCTATCTAAGTGTACGGCCTAAAAAAGAAACAAGCTAAAAATAGATGTCACTTTGAATGGAATCCAGATGTGAGCAACATAAAGGGAACAGAGGTGAACTCTCAGTGTGTGTGTGCCTTTGTCCTTCATGAGCTCTCAGCTGGGCCGAATGAGAGGGCAGCGAGCTCTGGTTGAGGGAATCGAGCCGCAGAACTGAAACGAGTCAAGTTGAAGGCTGCTGCTTTCCTCTGATGTTCCTCCACGGCTCCTTACAAAGCAGCTTTGCTATAAATACAGTCCTGCCCTGCTTATAGCTCATAACCGCAGCACTCCAAACACACACTCTGCTATTAAAGACCTATTTTAAGGCCTTTGAAGCTTTGACATGGATACCGAAGAATGACTTAGAAACACAAAAAATGGACACACACAGACACTAATTAGGAAGAGAAAAGCGTGCACACGCATATACAGGCTATAAAAACACACCCACGTTCGCTAGGACAAAGACGCGAGGAGCCACCGTCTGAGGCTGACACATAACGGCACAATTAAAAGAGAAGAAAGGGGAAAAAAACACATTAAGAAAGACGCAGGTGGCGTGTTTAAGTTGACACGCGAACACAAACGGTGCGCTTAAGAGCGTGAGAGAGTGGGCGGGTGGGGGGACGAGGGGAAGTGCTGTAATTGCAGTAGATTAGATGAAGGAGTGGTGCTGTCGCTGCTTTGGGAAGGGAAGAGAGAAGAACACGGCTCAGCAACAGGAAACGGTCAGAGCGGATTACCACAACAATAGGCTGAAAAACTCAAAAAAAAAAAAAAAACAGAATGCACAGAGCGAGCAAGAGAACGTCGACAGAAATGGAAAGAGATGTGGTGTGGAGAAAACGACACAAAATGGGAATATACAGTCAAGCCCAAAATTATTCATACCCCTGGCAAATTCTGACTTAAAGTCTGACTTACTTTTATTCAACCAGCAAGTTTTTTTTTGACTGGAAATGACACAGGCTTCTCCCAAAAATGATGTACAAGAGGCATCATTGTGTAAAAAAATATTTCTCAGCTTTTATTTACATTTGAACAAAAAGTGGCATGTCCAAAATTATTCATACCATTTGCAAACTGTCACAGTCTATGGGAAAATCCAAAGTTCTATACCATTCCAAACAGTCCAAGCTGTTCTAAAGCATCCTAATTACCCTGATTCATTGGGAACAGCTGTTTTAATCTACTCAACAGGTGAAAAACAAAAGCTCTCTGCTGTTGGTTTGTGGACAGTCATGGCTTGAAGTTCCAGTGGCTACAGTGCAAAGTATTATTAAAAAATACAAGATGATCCGCATTGTGATGTAGCCTTCATTTGGCGTAAAAAAAGGAGAACCCTTCAACCCTAAGAACACCATCCCCACTGTCAAACATGATGGTGGGAACCTAATGTTTTGGGGGTGTTTTTGAGCTGGAGGACCAGGGAACCTAATCACAGTAAACGACACCATGGAAAAGGAGCAATACATCAAAATTCTCAACAACAACATCAGGCAGTCTGCAGGGAAACTTGGCTTTGGGCACCAGTGGACATTTCAGCACGACAACGACCCAAAACACACAGCAAAAGTGGTGAAGAAATGGTTAGCAGACAAAACATTAACGTTTTGCAGTGGCCCAACCAGAGTCCTGACTTAAATCCAATTGAGAATCTGTGGAGGGAGCTAAAGATCAGGGTGATGGCAAGGAGACCCTCCAACCTAAAAGAGTTGGTGCTCATCGCTAAAAATGAATGGACAAAAATACCAGTGAAGACATGCAAAAAGCTGGTCAGCAATTATAGGAAGCGTTTGATTGCTGTAATAGCCAATAAAGGCTTTTCTATTGATTATTGAGAAGGGTATGAATAATTTTGGACATGCCACTTTTTGTTCAAATGTAAATAAAAGATGAGTAATAATTTTTTCCACAATGTTGCCTCTTGTACATCGTCTTATTATCTTCTGGGAGACGTCTGTGTTGTTTCTAAACAAAAAAAACTTGCTGGTTTAATAAAATTAACTTTAAGTCAGAATTTGCCAGGGGTATGAATAATTTCGGGCTTGACTGCATGTGCTATATTTCACACTCTTTCTCCTAGTTAGCAATGAGATGCTTAGCACATCATGGAGGCTTCTGCTTGAAGCTGCTGTGGAATACCACTCATAAATTGACAGACATCCCAACTTCCTGACAGATGTCACTGAAATATGTGTCATACCTGTCTCGGTGACTGCGTGAACAGCAGAAAAGAGTCGGGGGAGCGGCCCACGCCTTTTAGCCTAGCCATCTGAAACGCTCTATGCATCATTGTGCATGTTCATGATTGCTGACATCTGGGTTGCTAACATGTTTTGAGAGCAGGACATGTGGTTGAATTTAGCTGAATGGTGGGTGTTAGCAAAATAGCTAACAGAAATTGGTTCTGAGAAAAAGACCTTTGTATTCTCTATAAAATCTTATGCTAGTTGCTGGGTTTTGGAAAATGGCAGGTCATTAGTTAATGTCGCCAGCTAAATCCAGCGTAAAACTAACTTAAGACCAGCTTGTATGTGGTTTGTTGCTGGTCCAAGACGGGTTAGAAGTTTGCCAGTGTTCTTAACAAAAAAAAAACAAAAAAAAAAAAAAAAAATTCTGGTAATTAAAAATAAAATTGAAATAATATATAAATATTTGATGAAAACTTAAAAACTTTTGAACTTTAAAAAAATAAATTATAAATGTTGCATTGGCAACTAAATGTTTTAGTAATTTTAGTCAGTTTTACTTCTCATTTGAGTTCAAGTTTTTAATTGATCTAATCTAATATTTATTCAAAAGTTAAAAGTTTTGGTAATTTTGTTATAAAATTTGTTTTTTGGTTTTAGTAATTTTACTGTCAGTTAAAACTTATTTTTGATTTCAGTTTAAGTTTTTATTTTTTAATATTTCTATTTTATATTATTTTACTAACTGAAAACAATAAAGTTTATTTAAAGTGGATTTCATCATACTAAAATAACATTTGCACTAGCAAATGACCAGCTTGCCAAATGTTTGATCTGCTCTTTATATTTTTATTTATTTTTTTAATCTTATATTTACTTGTAATTTATATTTTTTAATAACTAAAACAAATAAGTTGACTTTAAGTGGATTACTATAACAAAAACTAAAATAAAAATGAAAGCTAAAGAAATATTTAAATAAGAATAAAAATGCACATAACGAAAGCACAAAACAATGTTACTAACACTAAAATTAAAATAAAATACTGACAATATAAAAATTAAAGCTATATCGTACAAAAATAACACTTGCACCAGCAAATGAATGAATTCTATTTTTATTTTTAATTTTCATTTTAGTTAGTTTTGGTAATTTTGTTATGTGCTAATATTTATATTTATATTTATTTCAGTTTTAGTTTTAGTAATTTTATTATCAATTTGTCATTTCAGTTAAAGTTACATTTTTTAATTAGTACTAACTGAAACAAATAAGATTTATTAATTTTTTTAAATATTTGAATAAATAATAAATATGCACATAACAAAAGCACACAACAATGTTACTAACACTAAAATTTTAATTAAATATATTTTTATTTTTTATTTTCCATTTTAATTTTAGTTGAAAGTTTTGGTAATTTTGTATCGTGCTTAATACTTCCCAGAAATAAAATTTCTCATTTCAGTTTAAATGTTTATTTTTTTTATATAATACAAATAAGTTGACTCAAAATTGACTCAATACAGTAAATGGATTACTATAACAAAAAAATTAATAAAAATGAAAGCTAAAGAAGATGAGTAAATATTTTAATAAAAATAAAAGTGCACATAACAAACATAACAATGTTACTAAACACTAAAATTAAAATGAAAACTGAAAATATATAAATATCCTACTATATAACACTAAAATAGCACCAGAATATGACCAGCTGAGACTAACTAATGACTACCTTAGACTAGCCAGAAACCAGTTACTATTCCAACACACAGCTGCCAGAGAAAGTTTCAGAGATCTCAACAATATCACAAACTATGCTCAGATTTGCCAAAATATCAAAGTCTGCAATCAATTTCATAACATCTCAAACATTAAATCAACATAAGACATTCACAACCATTTAACATTCATGTGACGTATTTCAGAAGAAACAACAATAAAAACTATCACGGCATGTACTGTCATGAAACAATCGGATTATAAATTAAGAATGAAAGTCATATTATAGGTGGCGCAAGATTATGACAACAATTTTTGCTCTGGAATAATGTTCACTAACAAAATGTGTGCGGTAAGACCAAGAACATGCGTTAGGCAAGTCAATATGGTCAATTTCGATTTCTCGTTGACTTTAAGTCTCCAGAGCTATGAAACAGCAACATCAGAGCAATGAAATTGTCCTCGGGGCCCAACAAGAGCGAATGCGGGAATGGCAGAGAGAGTGAAAAAGGTGTGGGCGCTGAGAAAATGACAGAAACAGTATGGGAGTAAAAGAGCAAGGTGGAAATGTGGGGGGAAAAATGCAAGATTGAAAGAAAATGAAAGAGAGAGCGGAAGAGACAGGATGACAGTAAAAGCGAGAGATGTGTGAAAGGTTGTTGAAAATAGGCCGGCGTTTGACAGACCGGGGGGGGAGACTGCAGTCGAGAATTGAGCTCACAGCTTGTACCGAGTTTGACCTTTTCATGAAAGTGGCGAGCACACAAAAAATAGAAAGACTTTCTTTTTTCTGTCCCCTTTAACAAACAGCCTCCTTCTAGAGCGAACAGGTCCACAAAGGGTACGGCAGACAGATTTATTGAATGAAAAAAGAAACACACTTTTACAGACAATGAGACGTACAAGTGTAGGAGAGGGCGTCTGTTAGAGGGGATAAATCACAGACGTCTGTGTATATCTGTGTGTGGGGAGGAGCTGGGCACGGATAGACGGATAGGACTGGCTTCGGTCCACTTACATAAACACGCACGCATACACAAACACACACGCAGTGGGCCTGTCCTTTTCAGCGGAGGCCGTCATTATAGTAATTGGAGGGTAGAGAGATGTGCTAGGCAGGCAGTGCCTTTCTCTCTCTCTCTGTAGCTTTGCCATCCTCAGCGCATTGGACTTAGTATAAATGCACAATCCCTCTAAGTCAGCTGGAGTTTCATTTGGCCTCCGGTGAAATTCGTCTTTAAAGAGTTTGATCAGCTCTTTAGATTTTTCATTTTAATTTTAGCTAAAAGTTTTGGTAATTTTGTAATCCTCTAAGTAATCCTGTTTAGCTTTATCTGTTGAAATTCATCTTTAATTTTCAGTTTGATCTGCTTTTCAAAATTTTTTTTGTATTATTACTAGTACTAATTATAGATTTAGATATTATTTGATATGTTTTTACTAGTGGGTGCAGGACACTACAGTTCATTTATGTAATTGAGGATAGCAAAATAAAGTAAACTGTGACATAATATACCCAAAAATTCAGACAGAGGACTACCAGTAAAATTGATAAAAATTTGGGACTGAAAATTCTTTTTTTCATTGTTCCTGTTTTCTTAGAAGTTTAGATTAAAACCAGAAGTACAGCCAAAACAAAAATTATTCAGACACCAGATACTTTTTTACTAGTGGGTGCAGGACACTATAGTTAATTTATGTAAGTGAGGATGGCAAAATAAAGATAACTTTTACATTATCATATTTTATTAGCATTTTCTAAACTATAGCGAATAAACTGTGATATGTGAAAAATGTTTAAGGTGTCTGAATAAATTTTGGTCTTACTGTATATCTATAAAAGATTTCAATTTTATTTTAGCTAGTAATTTTAGTGTATCACTTTCAAAATATTTCAGTTGGTTGACAAGACAGTATTTTTAAGGTTTTTAAGTTTTCATCTAATATTTATATTTTATTTCAGCTTTATTTCAATTACTTAAGGTAGTTTTTAATACTTTTAATTTTCTGTTTAACGTGCTCTTTAAGTTTTCAGTTTACATTTTAAATTTTAAAATTGTTTAAATTTTAGTTTAGCAATTTTTGTAACGTGCTTTTATTTTTTATAAATTTTTTATATTTCTATTTATCTTTAGTTTTATTTCCGTTTTAGTAACTATAGTACATCAAAAGTTAACCTTATTTCACTTAGTTGCCAAAGCATCATTTATATTGTCATTTTGAAGGAAACCCCGGGTATTAAAAGACTTGTATGACTTAACATAACATAAATGATGTCTCTTACTGAAATATGTAGTAGAAAATCCATGAAAGATTTATGTTATTTAAAAAGTCCACATTGTTGTATACATATTTTGGACTATGAGGGGCGTGAATTGGTTGCACTTGGTGGACGACTGGCTTTACCTGTTGCTATTTTTACCTCAACACAACTTATAAAACAAAGTACTGATTTGATGACCACAGCTACTGAAAGATTTAACAGATGACGATAGATATAAGCATAGGCTTAAACAAAATGGTGTACTATCGATTTTCATCACAAATTGTGCACACAACCCAAATATTGAGTGAAATCCACGTTGAGAAACTGCTGCATCATGACAATCGTCATCGTGTTTAAGTCCTGCCAGGATGGCATCTAGAGTTTCTTGTCTCTGCCGTTTATAAGCTCATTCAGTAGCTGTGGCCTACTAAAAGCCTCAAAGGCATCAGGGCTAAAGTGGAGAGAACAAAGACGATGGTCTTTAGGAAGTTTTATTCATCCACAGTCATCTTCGAATTCTTTACTCCTCTTCATATCGCTAGGAAAAGCCTAAAAGACTTGCATTGCTTCTCTTGTGCCCTTCGACTGAAAATCACAACCAAAAGCCGCACAATGTGGTCATCGTATCAGTATTTTATTTTTCGAGTTGTGTTGAGGTAAAAATAGCAACAGGTAGCGCCAGTAGCTCACGGAGTGCAACCATTTCAGGTCATCAAAAATAATGGCACCCTGCCTAGTTCAAAATATGTATAAAACAATGTGGATTTTTTAAATAACCTTTCATAGGTTTTCCACTACATATTTTAGTAAGAGACATTATATTAAGCCATGCAAGTCGTAATACCCAGGGTTAAAGTTTTTTAAGTTAAGTTTATCATCTAATATTTATTTGACTTGCTGATTCAAAGCGATTTTGAATAGTTTTAGTCTGTGCATTCATACTATTCATCTAAGTCAGCAGGAGTTTCCTCGGGTCTTTAATTTTCTGTGTGACCTGCTCTCGTTCTCTCTCTCTGACCACGTTGTGCACCGATTGCTCTGCTGTGGAAAGTTACGGGTGGGGTGTGGAAAGGGGCGCGGCCTGCGACTCCCCTTTGAACTCTCAGAGCTGTTTTTCAGGGAGAAGACAACAGTGTAACGTCTGCCAAAATAAGTCACAGTGCTTTGATAATGAACGGAGGGGGAGAGATGGGAATGAAAAGACATTTCGTTTAGAAAGACGTGTTTACTTGTGAATCCCCAACGTCTTTAAGATGGAGATAATTGTGGAGGAGGGGTCTTCAGGGGCTGTGGGTGTGGAAAGTAGTGGGTAAATATTATCTCTGCTGCGATCCAGCTCTCCACCTCCAACCACACACACACACACACACACACACACACGCGCTACTGGAGCTCTAAATCCCTTAGACTGCCAGTCTAAGCACTCTGCGTGCTCACACACATAAACATTAAAGTGCACTCTGATGCTTTGCCTGTTTTTCACTCTTTCATCCTCCCTGAAAAGCGCATGTGTGCTGCGCAGGCCTACTGTTTTTGTGGTTTAGGGCCTAAACGTAGTCACACATGACCTGAAACAGTAGTTAAACACACACTGCAGACACACTGTGTACTTTTCTGTTCTTTCTGGACTTTCTTTGACGTCTTTCTCTCTCTCTCTCTTTCTCACTGGAGCTCAACTAAAGCCATTTCCTGTCCATTTAAGGCTGTGTTCCCAGCCGCTACGTTTTCTACTGAGAGCTTAAAAGGAGATACTATCAGTTTATGTGTGTACATATAAAATCATGCCTACTGCTTGATGTTTACTGTAGTTGTTTGTTTGATTATCAACAGTAATTTGGATTAAAACAGGAAAAGACTGAGGGGAAAATTTACTAAACAGCTGTGCCACTGTTGCATGCAGCTTATCATTAAACACCAGTAATCTTTCATTTTAAGCCATGTCATTCATATTACAGGTCTCCTTTCAATATAAACTACTGTTCAAAAGTTTAGGGTTAGTACTTTTAATCAGCGAGGATGCAATAATTTAATCAAAAGTGACAGTAAAGACATTTATAATGTTGCAACTGGTTTTTAGTTCAAAGAAATGTTGTTCTTTTGAACTTTTATTCATTAAAGAATCCAGTTTTTTCTTTTTTATCAAAAGAATAAATTAAATTTAAAAACATTTAAATAGAACTCCATTCATAATATAACAAGGCTTTTTAATGTATTTTTTTGAAATTTTCAAATAAATGCAACCTTGGTAAGCAAGACACTTCAAAAAACATCTATTGATCTTTAAAGAAGTAATTCATCAAATGATGAAGAAGAGTGTTATAACAGGGCACACGTCCAGACTTGCGGTGCAGACAAGTGCACTTTCTGCATTTTAAACAGCCGATTCAGATGTCTGGACTACAGTAGTGAAGTGATGTTTTACAGTCTCAGCATAGTATGCCAGATCACGGTAGTCTGCTAACAACCTTTTATTCAGAACTGGCCTGCAACTGGGGTACAAACTGAGATCAGTGTTAATTTTGAGAATGTGTTTGCATCATTAACCTGATTTTAGTGCTAAAACAAATTCAAATACAGCCTCTTAGAGAGTATTTTGTCTCTTATTGCTGTAAAAACATCTACAAATGCTTAAAACAGGACCGATATACTTGAGAAACAAAACTGTGAACATTTCAGAGCATTTTAAGTCTGAAGTCCAAAAGTTTTCATACCCCACTCTCAAATAGTTTTTCTCTTGTTTTAAGTAAAAACCTCACAAGCCGATTCAGATGTCTGGACTACAGTAGTGAAGTGATGTTTTACAGTCTCAGCATAGTATACCAGATCACGGCAGTCTGCTAGTCAGAGCTGGCCTGCAATTTGCGTACAAATTGCGATCAGTGTTAATTTTGAGAATGTGTTTGCATCATTAACCTGATTTTAGTGCTAAAACGAATGCAAATACTGCCTCTTAGAGAGTATTTTGTCTCTTATTGCTGTTAACCCTGCTGAAAAAAACTGCTAAAATAGCGTAGGCTGGTTGGCTGGTTTTAGCTGGTCAGCAGGCTGGTTTTAAAGGGGTTTTGGCCACTTTTCCAGCCTGGCCAAGTAAATCGGTCCTGTTTTAAGCATTTGTAGATGTTTTCCCTGCTGAAATAAAAACAGGCTAAAACCAGCCTGACCAGGTTGGGAGACCAGCTAAAACCAGCTACTTTCAGCTTAAACCAGCTAAGACCAGCCAACCAGTCTAGGCTGTTTTTAGCTGTTTTTTTTTTTTCAGCAGAGAAAACATCTACAAATGCTTAAAACAGGACCGATTTACTTGAGAAACAAAACTGTGAACATTTCAGAGCATTTTAAGTCTGAAGTCCAAAAGTTTTCATACCCCACTGTCAAATAGTTTTTCTACTGTTTTAAGTACAAACCTCAGTAAATGTTGTTAGACGTATGCTACAAATGTGAGGAAAGAAAAGTACACATAATTCAAGTGATATTCTCTGAAAACAAGTCTTACAATATTAAGCATATTTTATGGACGCTTAGAATTTTTCAAGGACTTTTAGATGTTTTTTCTTAGAAAAACAAAAACAAAAATACTGACGAGGATTAAAAACACTATCGCACAACTTGTTCTTAGTGAATTCCCTTCAGAGAAAGCATAAGAGCTGCGGCATAAAAAACATTGTGAGAAAGGAAGGACAGACACAAATGGATTGAGTGCAAATGAATAGGGATGTAAGCTCTTTACCATAAAGGCCTATAAAACCACGCAGTAATGTGATATCTCAGTGAATTCAAAGCAGAAATCACACCTCTTATCTTAAATCTGCATGGAGAATGAAGGGAGGGGTCGACTGAAGAAAAGAAGAAAGAGACGGACGAATAAAGACAGGAGGAGTACCATAAAAACAGTGTGAGAAAACGGAAACAGGACAGTGGGCTCACAGGTTTGTTTGGTCATTAGATACTCACCATTATATTTAACTGTCTTGCGTGGGACGGGGTTCCAGTTGACGCAAATCCCCTTTTCAAAGCCGATCACGAAGATCACGAGAAGAACTTTCGCACACCCCATTTCTCTTCTCCCACTCTTTTTATTCCACTCCACGGAACGCAGATTCTGATTGGACGAGAAGCGAGGGCTCTGATTGGACGACAAGGTGTGGAGGCTCCAGATGCACACAACAGCTCCTGTCAGGGGAGGTACAGAAAACAAAAAACATAAACAAAAGTGATTTCGAGACACACGCCGACCTCCCTAGAGCCTTCCTGTCGCTATCCAAGTAGAGCTGGAACTGTTTATGGAGTGACAAAACACAGTCAGGACGATTTAATGACATATTTTACACTCTTTCAGAAAGTACAAGGATAAATGCATCTTGGCAGACCACCAGCCAAATTGTGGATGCTTGTCAGAGCACGACAGCATCAACACAACTCACCACCATTTACGAAGAACATGTCGCACGCGAAAGACGGCCTGTTTCTGACAGGCGCGGACAAACGAGAGATGCGTTTGTAATTATAATTGGAGTCTGCGTTCTCCTGAATGCATTATGATGAAGCCCGAAGCAAGGTTTCAAGGGAAAAAAAAGTCCTGAGCGGTCCAGTCTGTTCAGCAATTGCCGTTTTCACACGTTTGCTCTAATCATCATCTCACACCTGTTTCTCTCCATTAAAAAGGGAAATTAGGGCCTTGATAATATTTGCTGATTTGAGAGCAAACCCATTGACTTTTAAATGTGCGTCAAATGTCAAATACTGTTTAGCGGCGGAGTTAACAATGTAAAGCCCTCTTTCTGCCTGCACTGTGTTTTATCATTCAGTCTGAAAAGGTTGTGTGAATTTAAACGTTCGCAGTGATAAGCAAGTGCAGAGGGGCGGCCTTTTACCATCGTTGGATTGAGATGCGGACCTGTGCGGGAGCAATCTCACGACCATTGATTTCTGTTTCTCTTTTTTCATTAGCATGAAAAAGAGAGCCAGAGAGAGAGAGAGAGGACAGATAAGAGAAGTCAGAGATGTGGCGATTCGCTCCAAATGAGTTGTCCGTAATAGAGGGGTTGCAATATAGCAATTCGATGACTCACATCTCCACTTGCACGGCAGTTTTTTATTGGATCGATGCGCCGCTGCTTATATCTATGCTGTGGGGAGGGACTGGTATGCGTCAGACTGTTGTGACAGGTGGTGTCTACTCGACTTTTAAAAACAGGTGATTGTGTCCTCCGCACTTTTTCTTTGACGGCACTTCCAAACTAAATATAAACTCTGTTGTTCTCTCTGTAAATATATAAATAGAAGTATAAAATAAAGATAGATGATAGACATTATCAAGCGTATAAATCACAAATATTTTTAAAGAAACATTGTCCAACAGCCTCTCCTGAGCCCACTGAGTTTTAACAGACATCCTAAAGCGTGCAGTGAGTTTGTTGGGGGTTAATTAAGAATTAAAGGGGGAAAGTCACTTGAGAGGAGGCAATATCTCTATCGCCAATGATTGGATATGACTGGTTATGATCGGCCGTGATTGGTTCATTGATTATACTGTATAGAAGTAATGTTTTACAGTCTCAGCATAGTATGCCAGATCACGGTAGTCTGCTAACAACCTTTTTTTCAGAACTGGCCTTCAACTGGCGTACAAATTGCGATCAATGTTAATTTTCAGAATGTGTTTGCATCATTAACTTGATTTTAGTGCTAAAACAAATGCAAATCCCGGCTTTTAGACAGCATTTTTGTCACTTATTGCTGTACAACATCTACAAATGCTTAAAACAGGATGGATTTACTTGAGAAACAACATTGTGAACATTTCAGAGCATTTTAAGTCTGAAGTGCAAAAGTTTTCACACCCCACTGTCAAGTAGTTTTTCTCCTGTTTTACATATAAACCTCACTAAATGTTTGCTAAAAAAAATGTAAAGAATAAATGTAAAAAATATTTTTTTCCAGTGAGAAAAGAAAAGTACACATAATTCAAATTATATTTTTGGAAAACAAGTTTTATAATATTAGGCAATTTTGCTTTTCACGTAAATGCATTTTTATTGATGCTTAGATTTTTTCAAGAATGTTTACAAAAATACTGATGAGGAATTAAAACACTATCGCACAACTTCTTAGTGAATTCCCCTCAGTCCAAACGTTTTCACACCCCACTGTCAAACTGCTTTTCTGATTTTAGTGCGAAAACGAATGCAAATACTGCATCTTTTGTCTCTTATTGCTGTAAAACATCTACAAATGCTTAAAACAGGACAGATTTACTTGAGAAACAAAATTGTGAACATTTCAGAGCATTTTAAGTCTGAAGTCCCAAAAGTATCATACCCCACCGTCAAACAGTTTTTCTCCCACCCCTGAGCCCATTGAATTTTAACAGACCTATTAAAGCATATTGTGAGTTTTTGGGGGTAATTGAGAATAAATGGGGGAAAGTCATGTGAGAAGAAGCAATGCCTCCATCGGAATATGATTGGATATGACTGCTTATGTTCAGCTGTGATTGGTTCATACGATATGTCTCGCCTCGTGTTCATGCGTGTTTTGCATTCGCAAATCAGTCTGAATGATTAATATAATAGTGTTAATAGGAAGACTAACTTAAAAAAGTAGGAAAACAAGATAAAATAAGACTTAAAATAAGACTTAAAACATGATCTGTGAGAGTTTTTAGTGATGACTGATAATCCGAAAAATTAAAAAATAGTTAAAAGTTAACTAAAGGAATAGCAGAACGTAAATTCACAAATAAATTATATTGTTTAAACTGGTACTACCTTAACTTATTTTTTTTCAATAAATGTAAACTGCTTAAAAACACTAACTTGATGAGATTCATACTTCAATTCAAATATTGATTACATTGTTAATGTAAATTTCAGATAGTAATAAGTAATGTTTATTTAACCAAGAAAATTGGATTGGAGCATGAATTTAATTTTTAAATAGGGCTGGGCGATATGGCTGAAAACTATATCACGATATCAGTGTTTCATATCGGTCGATATCGATAATTATTGATATTTTTATGACCCATTTAAAATAAGGACCAGGAGAAAAATATATTACACTCAAGCATTTTTATTTTAAACTTAACCTGCCTCTGATCATAATCCCCTCAGTTATTAAGACAGAAATGTCAACAACCATGGAAAACTCAAATAATTAAAATGTAAACATAAGTCTAAAGTCACAATATACACTTAATTATCTCTTAATCCTCAATTCAAACCCCATTCATTGTTGATGAAGTGAATGGTCAAGCTAATGTATGGCCCAGAAGTACGGCTTGACCACAGGTCAGAGGTTGTTGCAAAGTACTTGGCTGATTATATTTTTTTCTGCACAGATTGCTGGTTGCCAGTAGCCAACATTACTTCTTTCCCGGTACTTTAGCCTATACTTTGTGTAATAACAAAAATATTTATTTAAGTGAAAAAATAAGTCCAAAACTTTCAACATTTTGAACAATAGGGCCTTACAATCTTTTTTTTTTTTTCAGAAATTCTTGTTTTAATTTTTCTGATAATCAAATGAAAGCAAAATCACAGATTTATTTTTAAAAATAAAAATAAGCGGAGCTTTACTGTTAAAATTAATACATAGAAGAAAAATGATATTCAGTTAAACAAGGTTTAATAATAATAATAGTATTTTTTCAACAATTAAGTGGTGACTCTTTATTTTATTTTTTATCATACATATTGTTTTATGTAAATTATTTAAATGTGAACACCTACATTATACTGTACAGTAATACAAGACTAATATTGTTCTGTTACATGTTAAAGCGTACTTTTATTTTGACAGGTTGCCGTGAAGTTTCAGTGTGTAATACAGTATGAATGATGCTAGTTTCACTAATGAAACGGTAAAATTGACAAAAAGTGACACTCACAGCAGCTTTGGAGATGTATTTATTGGAGTTTGTCTGTTCATGTGAGATGCAAAGGCCAAAAATTAGCGGGAGCGTCACGTGTGCATTATGCGTGTAGTGAAAATAAAACGCGTCTCCTCCATTCATACATATAGAGGCAAACGGAACATGCAGGATTCTTATTGAAACGGTCTTTTTGCATTTCAGTTTTCACAGACACTAGTCCATATCGCGATCTGAATTAATTAACAGACCAACTTTTGATTTATTGGTCCAAAAATCGACGAATTCCGCGGCATTCCGCCCTATAGTAAAGTCCGTTTTTATGAATGGAGTCCGCGATCCCGTCTGTGAGGAGACATTGTAAACGCGCGATCATGTAGAGACAGAAATCAAATGCCGTCGTGTAAATAAGATAAATAACATAAGGCTATTTAGTTTGTTTAATACAACAACATGGACCCGTTCTGTAGGAAAGATAACCTTAACTTCTATTGTGATCTGGCGCTATGAACTGAACGTTAAAGGGGGGCTGGGCGGGCCGATGAAGAATACAAAATATCGAACGTTTTATCGAACACATTTTTTATTGATATCGATCTCTTGTCTATCGCGATATATATCGTTATCGTTTTATCGCCCAGCCCTATTTTTAAATTAATAAATATTGTTCTTATATATAACATACCTACACACACACACACACACACACACACACAACTGCCATGTGTTTCTGCTCACTAACAGATATCTGACTGTTACACTAAGAGGCTTCATATGATCATGTTTGACCTGCAGAGGGATTATGGATAGAGCTCCAACAGCAACAGAGCAGAGCAGCTCTCAAAGACCTTGTGCTAAATCTCCGGAAAACTACCATTTCAACCACCAAGAGAGTAATGCTAAAACAGAGTAAATCTCACTTGTCACATGCCAAGGCACACTGCTGTTGGCAGACCATTTAAAAAATTGTAAAAAGCTATATGATTTCCCATATATAAAGCTATATTTTCTACATGCTGAAAATAACACATTAGATCATATAAAAATAAAATATTATACAGCAAAACATTTCAATATACAGGTTAACACAAATACCAACTACTGTAAAACAAATCCATAATTCAATTAAAAAGTAATAAATATTGTCCTTCATCCAAAGGAAGCGAACTATGTGAAGATGGATGTATGCTCAAAGTATGTATGTATGCTCATGTTTTCAAATGAGCTGCTCCCTAAAGAAAACAAACTACCCTTCTTCCGCCATTTTTCATGCCCATCCGCAAAAAAGCCAAAGGCTGAGTGATGACCAGCTTTGTGGGTATAAAGCGTTTCCCATCTCTTACCAATCTGCTCTTGTCTTCCGGTCAATAATAAGCTCTTCTCCAGAACTAACAGCCAATGTTCGTTGTCTAAACTAAAATAAGGCCCTTTGAACTCTGACCTCCTGACCCCCAAGAGACAAAGGATGCCAAGGGAACAGCACAGCTGTGAGATGAAGGTGGACTGTGAATGTACGGTTGCACAAGAGGAAACAACTCCACCCCTCAACATAAACACATCTTTCCAGTGTCACACTCAAGAGCTTTCCTCCTTCCTTCCATCCCTCGTTTCCCCATTATCTCTCCTTTAATGAAAGTCAAACAAAGGCCTTTGCATGTCAGTGGCCGGTAATTTCCCAACATCCTGTCATAATCTCTACACCAGCGATTTCAGAAACTGACCACTCAACATCAGCTGCTCAACACCATCAACAAATCCTCAAAAAAAGCTCCCAGACTGTCTCTAAAAGTACACAGCGTAAACAGAACGAGCTGAGTAAATGCAGAAATCTGCCTTCAGCATATGATCTATTTATTTCAGTATAAGATCAGATGGCACTAGTCAAAACAGGGCAGCGTGCTTTCATCCCCCAGAGTAACAGGCGGGGATCTTTTATAGCCGCAGAAGCGGGGCAGTAGGTGGTTAGAGGAGCCACCAACCCTCTCAAGGTCTCTGTCCTGCCACTTAAGTCTTGTTTACGCTTGACGCATTCAGTCTGGCGTGAAGCACCGCAGACTAGTGCATCTCAACAGCACTGAGAGCTGTTTACTCTATACATTTTCCGTTTTATTATTTTCCAAAACGACAGGCGACAATGTAGTGAAAATACAAGGTGAACCAGCAGGATGTGTCAGTAAGCATTACCTACTCAAGTAAAGATAGTTTGTCAAGACAAACTGAAATGGTGGCCTGAGAAACACTTTTCTGAATGTGTTGAAAAATAAACAAACAAATAAAATAAATAGTGTATATGTAGCAAATATCAAATAAGTAAACATTACATTTTTAAGTAGAAAGACTGAAATAGTATTCTCTTGTGAAATATACTCCAATAATCCTTGCCTATGTTACATATTTGAAAAATTATTTCTAGAGTATGCACACAGAGTTTGTTTTTTCAATGGAAGCCCATTTCCGCCACTGAATAAAAAATAATAAGGTAATTGCTACTTTATTTTCACATTTCTGACTTTTTTTTCACAATTGTAAACTTACATCCCGCAATTCTGACTTTGTTTCACAGAATTGTGAAATAAACTCACAATTGGGAGTTATAAAGTCAGAATTATGAGATATAAACTGGAAATTGCGAGAAAAAAGTCAGAATTGCGAAATATAAACTGGCATTTGCAAGAAAAAAGACAGAATTGCAAGATATGAACTCGCATTTGCAAGAAAAAAGTAAAAATTGTGAGATATAAACTCGGAATTGCGAGAAAAAAGACATTATCAGATATAAATTAGCATTTGCAAGAAAGTAGTCAGATTGCGAGATACAGTATAAACTCGTATTTGCGAGAAAAAAGTCAGAAACGCGAGATATAAACTTGGAATTGCTATAAAAGGTCAGAATTGCAAGATATAAACTTACATTTGCGAGAAAAAAAGTAAAAATTGTGAGATATAAACTCGGAATTGTGAGAAAAAAGTAATTATTGTAAAATATGAATTTGCATTTGCGAGAAAAAAGTCAGAATTGTGAGATAAAATGTTGCAAGTACCTTTTTAAATTTTTTAATCAGTGGTGGAAGTGGGCTTCCATATTTAAAATGTAGTAAAATGTTTTAATACGAAACTTTTTGTGCTGCCATTTTGGCCAGGACTCCCTGGAAGAAGAGGTTTTACATCTCAGTAGGACTATCCTGGTGAAATGGCTAAATAAAAAATAAAAATACATAAAAAGTGCTTTGTTGTTTTGTCTATTTCTTATATATGACAATTAAGATTTTCTAGTTAAAAATAATAGGTTCACACGTTTGTTTAAACTTTAATTTATTTTAATCTTAATTCCTTACATTGAAATTAGAATTTCAAAGGCACCAAATTAAATTCTGAATAGCACACAACCTTGAAACAAACACCGCAATTAAATGAACTTCCATTTACAGTCTGCTTTCTGCAGGTGATAATAGCACAATGTTAATAGCACCAGGCAAAGAGTTTTGTGAATTAGGCACAATCTATAATAAGCCTAATTTACATAGAAAAGAGGTGTGTTTGCACTGAAAAGAATGACAATGACTTAATTTAAATAGCATGGCACAGCAGCTGGATTTCACCTGGTTAAGCTGTCTTGCGTATGTAAAACGAATAAGACATTTTGCACCAAAATGCAGCACGCAAAAATGGCACTGCGCTTTAGCGAGCTCACCCCTCAGACTTTCATAAAGAGTCTCAAGACTTCAGAGAGGCTCTCAAGTCTGCAGTCTTGTGCTGATGAAAGTGTCGAGCTGAAGGTTTAATGCTGTTTGCTCTTTGTTTATGCCTTTGTGGCAGCGCCTGCAGCTGGCATGCATGTATTATGGTGTTTTTTTTTTCGTAGAAGAAAGTGTGAACGCTGATTCAGTCGGACTGCATGTGTGCTGTAAGTATGACTGATGATGTTAGAAGTGGGAGTGTGTGATCGAGTGGGAGGCTGACAGCTCGTGTGTGTGTTGAATGATTGAGTGTGTGTGTCTGTTCTCGGACATCAACAAGCCGTGTGATGTTTCATTTAGTGAATGAGCAGAGATGAAAGTCTTAATAATCAAATGGAGTTTGATCAGCTGCAGGCGCATCCCACTTCCTGTTCCCTTCCCATCCCTTCCCGTCACTGGGATCCCCCCTCCCATTGGCGCTCGGCCCACAGAGCAAGAGCTCCTTGATCAAGGCCATCTCTGAGTTGGGAAAAACAGCTCAATTAAAGTTTAATCCACTTAATTATCAACCCAAGAGAAAAACTGAAAGAAGGAGTGTTAAGATGCCCTTCAGGATCATCTGTTCTCTTACTTTATCACACTTTGTGTCTACAATTATCTACATCTCACCTTTTGTTTTTTATTCTTGGGTGTTACTTTAATGTCCTACGGGTTGATTTTTAATTAAAAGTAACTTTTTTTGTTATATGAAAATCATATTAAACAATCTTGGAAAGCTATAAGATTATAGCTATGAAATGATTCTTTTTAAATAGATAGATATACAGATAGATAGATGATAGGTAGATATTATCTAGTAATATAGATATATAGCTTTGTTTAAAACTTGTCCAAGATCCAGACTTTCAATCTTAAACTCTAAAAAGCCATCATAATAATATTTGCACTTTTTAATCTTTAAAAAATTATGAAAAACGATGAAAAAATGATTGAAATTTGAGCATTGAAAAACGACAGTAACATCATAATTGTGTCACAATTATTTCCTTAATAAAGCAAAATATAATGTACATAACTATTATTTTCACTATAGAATGCTAATGAACACAAATGTAATGTGTAAATGACATAAAAAATGACATTATTCTTGAAGTCAGAATCTGTACAAAAAAGAAAGAAGGATCATACAAAATACATGTTATTTTTTATTTAGTACTGACCTGAATAAAATATTTCACCCTTTCCAACAATGACTGTATGATTTTGAGATCCATCTTTTCACAATGAGGACAACTGAGGGACTTATATGTAACTATTACAGAAGGTTCACTGATGCTCCAGAAGGAAACACAATGCATTAAGAGCCATTCAAGATCAGGGTAAATTGACAAAACTTGTTTTGTCTTCTGGAAAACATGTAAGTATCTTCTGTAGCTTCTGAAGGGCAGTACTAAATTAAAAAAATATATGATATTTAGGCAAAATAAGAAAAATGTACACATCATCATTCTGTTCAAAAGTTTTCTACAAGAATGCTAAAAAAAACAAAGAATTTGTGGGACCTGAAGGATTTTTCTGAAGAACAGCGGGCAGTTTAACTGTTCAGGACAAACACGGGACTCATAAACATCTATCACTAAACAAAAAAAAAAAAAAAAGGCTGTGGATCATTCAGGTAAGAACACAGTATTAAGAATCAGGTGTGTGTAAACTTGAACAGGGCAATTTTTATAAATTCAACTATTTTTTTCTCTTGTGGACTATATGTAAACATCTTTTATGTGAAATATCTTATTCAGGTAATGAATGCATTTTGTATGATTACTTTTTGGTCTTATTTTGCTAAAATAATTAACATTTTGCAGATTCTGCAAGGTGTATGTAAACTTTTGACTTCAACTGCACATACACTATAAGTCATTCTTAGCACACAAATTAAACTCAATAATTCAGGTGTGAAAGTTTTCTTAAAAGAGTGTTTTAAAAGTCTATACAGTGACAAAAGTGCCTATAATGGAAGAAACACCCATATACTAGAGAAAAACCATCTCTTTTTTTCTGTTTGCTCGCCACATCTCTCCCTCTCTCTCTCTTTCATCGTCTCTCTATAAACCTCTCTCTGAATGTAGTCCATCTCTCTCTGACCTTGCTCTGTCAGTTACTCTAATGATGTGGTTTAAGCACAAACTGTTGAGTGAGTGTGTGTGTTTAGGCCGTATGTGAGGGAGAGACAGAAACTGGCGACACTCACGTGTTTCCATGCCCTCCGGAGCATAGGACGCTGGGATACCCTCTCTGACCTGTCATTAATGCTGCATGTGTTCCCAATTCAATCAGCTTCATTAACGACAATGGCGACAACCTCATTACCCAGCTGCTTTCACGTGTGTGTGTGCGCACGTACATCCATAGGTTGATTCCCCACCTCACACGATTGCGGCGTTCAACAGAACAACAGCAATTAGCAGACAATGCGACGGTAACCACATTGTGTGCACACGGTCCCGCAGGGGCCTTTAGACGAGAGACATGCCTGCTGCGTTTCTGTTAAAGACACCGGCGATCAGCGCAGGAAATAGCTATGCGACAGGATTGGCTTTAACATTATGCAATAACGATTACGGTTATGTTCTACTTTTATGATTTCAGCAATGACTGCTGAAGCGCATAATCATTTCAGCAGAGTACTGTAGCATGTTTGGAGAGCTGGCTGGGAGCCTGGAAGGAAAATTCTGTATTTTGTGTACAATATCTTACAGGGACACGCTTGCATTAGTTCTTGTTATCGTGGAGGGGTATAATATTTCTTTACATATTTAAATACGCACAAATCCTACGCCACCACGTTCATCACAACATGACTTGCAAAACATGACTGAACGCAACTGATGGCCGTGAAGAGAAACATCATACAAATGTACAATGACAACATGCCAATATTTTTAAAAAATTTTTAATGGGAGGGATGGATGAAATAGAATGATAGTCAGAATGATAGATAGAATGACAGAACAATATATATAATGATAGAATGATAGAACGAAGGATAGAACGAATGATAGAACGAACAACAGAACGGATGATAGAATGATACAACGAACAATAGAATGAACAATAGAATGATAAAATAACAGAGCGATAGAACGACAGATAGAACGATAGATGGATGGAATAGAATGATAGATAGAATGGTAGAATGATAGAAAGAACAGTAGAACGATAAATAGAATGATAGAACAATACATACATAAAACAATAGAATGATGGAATGATAGAATAACAGAGCGATAGAATGACAAAACGATGATACAACGAACAATAGAATGAACAATAGAATGATAAAATAACAGAGCGATAGAACGACAGATAGAACGATAGATGGATGGGACAGAATGATAGACAGAACGACATAGAATGATAGACAGATAGATAGAATGATAGAACCATAGAAAGAACAATAGAACGATAGATAGAATGATGGAACATACATACATAGAACAATAGAACGATGGAATGATAGAATAACAGAGCGATAGAATGACAAAATGATAGATGGATGGAATAGAATGATAGACAGAATGACAGATTGGATGATAGATAGAAAGGTAGAATGATAGAACAATAGAAAGAACAATAGCGATAGATAGAATGATGGAACATACATACATAGAATGATAGAGAGAACGATAGAAAGATAGAACAATAGAACGACAGATGATAGATAATTAGATAGATGATAGATAGATGAACAACAGATAGATAGAACGACAGAAAAAAAGAATGACAGAATGCTAGATAGGACGATGCAAAGAACAATAGAATGACAGATAGAATGATGGAACAATACATACATAGAACAATAGAATGATAGGATGGTAGATAGAACGATAGAAAGATAGATAAATAGAATGACAGATGATAGATAATTAGATAGATGATAGATGGATGAACAACAGATAGATAGAACGATAGAAAAATAGAATGGCAGAATGCCAGATAGAACAATACATAGAACGATAGATAGACAGAAGGATAGAACAATAGACCGAATGATAGAGCGAGAGAATGAGAAAATTAACGAATGCTAGATAGTACAATAGATAGAATGATAGAAAAATAGAATGATATATAGAACAACAGAACAATAGAATGATAGAATGATATATAGTACGATAGAAAAACAGAATGATAGAACGGTAGATATAGAACTACAGTTTGAGAGAACGACAGAACGAACTAAAGATGATAGATAGATAGATAGATAGATAGATAGATAGATAGATAGATAGATAGATAGATAGATAGATAGATAGATAGATAGAATGATAGATAGAACAATGAAATGACAGAAAGTCAGATAGATAGAATGATAGAATAATAGAATGTCAGAATCATAGAATGATACATGGAAAGATAGAACAATAGATAGAATGACAGAAAAACAGAACGATAAAACAATAGGATAGAACAATATATAGAATGATAGAATAACAGAGTGATAGATAAAATGGTAGACAGAACTATAGAATGACAGAACTATGAATAAACGAACAAACGAATAACAGATAGATAGTAAATGTAAATCAATAAGCTGGGCTACTGTGTATATGTCTCTCTGTGTGTGCTTGTAAATCCTCTTGGTCCATAGCTATAGCTGTGTTTTACTCAGGTTGAGCACTTTTGTATGCTAATAGGCTGGAAGTGCAGGACGCCCACTGTTCTCCCTCGGGGGTTAATTGTCCTGCAGGCCATACTTTTTCCCTCCATCGTTCTCCCTCCACCCTGCAGTTCCTGACAGCCTGAGCTACTGGGGCCAGAGGTGGGCAGAGGTGGAGAGGCTATTTGTGTCCTCTCTCATTGACGTCTATGTCTTTCAGCTGGAATAAGTGAAAGCCGAGAGAGAAGGTGGAGGAGAGGCCACAACGAACCTCTGCACCCCTCTAGTGTTTCCTGTTAGCGGAGTTAATGGGAAGTCATGCGGCGCTGCTCTGCAATTGTCTGTACGATACAAAACTGACACCTTCATTCCGCATGACACACATCCTACTGTTCAATACGGACAGAGCTGGAAACAGAGAAAGAGGAAGAGCGTTTTAGCAGACGATAAGATGAGAGATCAATGGGAGATCTGGTGGGATGTAAACAGGAAGGATCTCAGTGACGGAAGGAGGACAGATCGGGTTTAATCAACATCCAGTGCGCGTCTGTAGGAGCGCTGGGTTGTGTTTATGCTGATTCGCAAGTATCTGTGATGTACTCGCATGTCATGTTGGGACGAATTTGGTTTTTCGTATCGCTGGTGTTGTTTTTCTTTTATTTCGCTGAGAAGGCACTGTGGCGTCTATTCCGAAGCACAATAATCCATCTGTCTCTGGATATCTGTAGCGTTTGTGGCTTCGAAATGCATGTCTTTACTGTCATGATATGTGGGTTTTGCTTCTTTTCAAATCCCTCCCCAACCCACTTCACCTCAGACTTCCCTCTTTATTCTTCTGTTTCCTTTCTTCTCTCCTCCCCGCATCCTGCTTTTATCATCTTCCTTCCCCCGGTCTCCTCCTTCCCAGCACGCCTGAGGGGGATTTAGACGGCGTAAAGCTATTTATGATCATCAACCAATGGCCAGATTCAATCCATTCACTTCCTGTACGCAAATGAGAGCTTGAGAGATAAGGCGAGATAAGCAGAAACCGAGAGATTGAAGGAGGGGAAGACTGGGGGATATTTTTACTCTTTCTGTTGATTGAGTGCGAGCCCCTCTTTTGTGTGCGAATTCGGGAGACGGCGGGAATACAAACGACTCGCCTTGTTTTCGCGACACTGTTATCTCAGGCAATTTGCAAAAGTCTGAGGTCTTCAATTTAACTGAATGCTTATTCTATCGCAACAATTGCCTCACACAACAATAATTTGTCTCTGATTTCTCCCGCACGCCCCACTACCCCAATCTCACCCAAATCATCCCTCCATCTCTCGTTCGCCATCTCTATCTCTCTGTTTTGTTCCTCGCCCCGCGGACCTATTTGTTTCACCGCCATGCTGCGGTCAGAGGAGAGAAAGCTATCTGTGGAATAAATCACTTCTTCTCTTTGACTAGTTTCTCAAATACCTGTAATTTTCATCTCATTTGCGACCCCCTCCTGGTTCTATTCTGAGATGCTTATTCACATCTTTGTTCTTAGATCTTCTTTTACTCAAGAAGTATCTAAGACTAGATTTTTCAGCTATAAAAAGTCATTTTTCATGATTCCCATGAAACGCAGTTCATTACAACCAATTCATTCGAGAAAAATGCAACAGGTTTGATCAAGTTCAGCTTTTAAAAATGTCCATGGTGTATTACAATGGGTCTTTTAAAACATAATTACAAAATTATACTGATTATATTTCAAAAACATGGAAGCAAGAATACTATTGAATACAAAAGCTCTAACAAATACTAGCAAAATGCTTTTCTGTGTACTTCCTCTATTTAACACAGCATGCTACAGTAAGAGAAAAAGAAACCTCAAAAGTGACTGATTTAGAAGACTCTTCATAGGCATCAACTCAACAGATGTGAAGTGAACAGGAGACAGCAGATTTTAATGGAGTATGACGTAAGCAAGTAAGCAACAACATGATATCAATATTAAAGGAGAAGTTGACTTCCAGAACAAAATTTACACATAATTTACTCACCCCCTTGTCACCCAGAATGTTCATGTCTTTCTTTCTTTGGTAGATAAGAAATTGTTTTGTTTTTTTTGAGAAAAACATTTCAGGATTTCTCACCAAATAGTGGAGTTCAATGGTGCTCATGAGTTTGAACTTCCAAAATGCAGCTTCAAACGGCTCTAAATGATCCCAGCCAAGGAAGGTCTTATCTATACTTTTTAACCTCAAATGCTCGTCTTGTCTAGTTCTGTGTGAACTGTGTATTCGGGTTCAAGACAGTTAGGGTTTGTCGAAAAACTCCCATCTCATTTTCTTCTCCAACTTCAAAATCGTCCTATATCACTGTTTTACCTTTTTTTTTTGTAATAGTGGTACTTCTGCAGCGATGTAGGACAATTTTGAAGTTGGAGAACCAAATGAGATTTTTTTGACATACCCTAACTGTTTTGACCCAGAATACACAGAGTTCACACAGGCTATACAAGATGATCATTTGAGGTTAAAAAGTCTATAATTTGTCAATTTGTTTAAATAATAACCAATTGATTTGCTAGATAAGACCTTCCTTCTTCAGCTGGGATAATTTAGAGCTCTTTGAAGCTGGACTTAAACTGCATTTTGGAAGTTTAAACTTGGGGGCACCATAGAAGTCCACTATATAGAGAGATATCCTGAAATGTTTTTCTCAAAAAACATAACTTCTTATCGACTGAAGAAAGAAAGACATGAAAATCTTAGATGACAAGGGGGTGAGTAAATTATCTGTACATTTTTGTTCTGGAAGTGAACTTCAATAATAAAATATGATAGTTCAATAATAATAAAAAAAAATCTTTCTGTGGAACACAAAGGAAGATATTTTTAAGACTGCTTGTAACCATTGACTTCCACTGGACCAAAAACTTCAAAATATCTTTTTTTGTGTGACACAGAAAAAAAAATAAAGTCAGTTTAAAACTAAACGAGTTTCTAGGTGAACTATCCCCTTTTTAACTATTTTTATTGACTATAATTATAGTATATTTATAATCAATATATAGTCAAACCAACATTTATTTAGACACCTTCAACATTCCTCACATCAGAACAGTTTATTTATGTTAGTTTAGAAAATGGTAATAAATTAAGACAAGAACTCAGAGTTAAACTGTCAGAACAAATTCATCTTGATAATCACTAATTAATTACAGTCAAACCTAAAGTTATTCAGACACCTTTAACATGTCTCACATTATCACAGTTTATTTGCTGTGGTTTAGATAATGGTAATAAAATATGACAAGAACTCAAGAGTGTCTGAACAAATTCATCTTATAATGTCAGATAACTTTGATAAAAAGGCATGTAACAAAACATGGTCAGGTCAGAGTGTCAAATCAAATTTAAGTCCCAAATTTTGTATTGATTTTACTGGTAGTTCACGGTATGAAGAAATTTTGTGTGTAATATGTCACAGTTTACTTTATTTTGCTATGCTTACTTACATAAATAAACTATAGTGTCCTGCACCCACTAGGAAAAATAATTATATCTGGTGTCTGAATAATTTTTGGTTTGACTGTATTCCAATTTAATTGTATATTACAAATAAATCCGTAATCAATATTTAATAATAATAATATTTTTATATTGATATTATTTTTTAACAGAATTCAACCAAAAATGTTATAAATTACATTTACAATTGTTTTGATAAATGAGTCATAACTCTTTAACATTTTACACATTAAAGGTGCTCTATATATTTAATATTATAGGATTTTATTTGACTGCATTTAATTATTATTTATTGGAAACTAAATAAAGATAAGTCTGGAATTAAAACAAAAATAATTTTATACAAAATTAACAAAAAACATGTAACAAAAACATTATACATAAATTACATTACCTAAGAGTGATGCATATTTTTTGATAACTGAGTCACTATTTAACAAATTAAATGTACTCCGTAGATTAAATAATTGTATTTGGATTTCATTTGATATTTTTTTTTAGTGGAAGCTAAAAGATAAGATTATTAAAATCTGACATTAAAACAAAAATCATGTTATATAACACATTTGGGTTAAATGATCGAAAAGCAAATATACATACATGTGACTGCACATTATTTGAATTCTATATTAATGCATTGAGTTGGCTCTGCACCAAAAAACAATCTTGCATCTACATTGGACGCAAGTGACTGTCTAGCATTCCTGTAGCGCTAACAGCAAGATCAAGGGTTCGATTCTCAGGGAATGCATGAGCCAAAGAAAAATAATTACTGTAAATACACTGCAACTCACTTTGGATAAAAGCACCTGCCAAATGCATAAAAGACTAGACGCATCAATATCTAAACCACTCCTTTTATAATCAACAAAGCTGTCCAAAGTGCTGTGAAAGTTTGCAGAATATACTTTTCTGCTTTGTGTCAGATAGGGCCACGCTGGATAAAAGGCATAGCAAAATCTTGACAAAGTTCTACCATCACATGGTATCGAGTATATCATCATACCATCAATCCCTAGACTCCCATGATCACTCTCCTGCTGTTGACTGGCCTCAAAATGTACAGCCATCCTTTCTCTGGCTCCTTATCTTGAGTCTTTCTTCTGCTTCTCACTGAAAGTACCAGAGGACCCTTTTTTTCACTCAAGCTCCTATGGGAGAGTAAGATACACACACAGACAAGTGACTGAAGGTCACGCAGCTCGGGGGGTGAGGGGTGGGCGCTTTCAATCAGGTTAATGTCCCTCTCTAGAGTGTGATCCCTCTCTCTCTCTCTATCTGAGATAGAAACACAGCCACATGAAAGGGGATGAAGAGATGAAGCCAGTGTGTCTGAAACAGTCTCTCATGAAAAAGACAGTCAGCTGTCACACAGATGCATATAATACATGAAAGAATCCATACTGTAATGAGAATACAGCACTAAAAAGACAGAGTAACGAAGAAGACAGAAGGGGATGTTTAAACAGATTGGGTTTCTGAAGAGTTCACCCTTTCCCCTGTGATCGATTAGAAGGTATAGTTACACTTGCTATAATAAAGCACAGTCACATTGAATCACTAAGAAAGAAAAGGGACGCTGTCCATTTGAGTCTGTTAAAAGTTGTGCACTCATGCACATAAAATTAAGTTCTGCGAATATCTCATATCGGATTACTTTAATCAAATGACCTGCAAACTCAATTTGGGCCATAATTAGAAGCACGGCCCATCTGGGAGAGCTATTGTGTGTGCGTTTCTGCAGAAGCGTGGCTGTTAAAACGTTTAACCCCTAAAGAAGAGTCCCTCAGCTTAAGAGTTGAACCTTCCGCACCAGTCAAAAAAACAAAAAAAAAACATCCCAATGACTTTACGATCTGTTTGGAAAAATCTAGGACACATCGGGAACGAATGTGCACTTCTTAGAGGCAAGGAAATGTCAAACGAATGGTGGTTAACTGTATGGTAAATACACAGACGTGCATGCACAAACACGCTAGTGTACAAAATGTCTGCTGGCACAATTTGCTACTGTGCTCAGTGTTGATTTTCCAAAATAAACAGGCCATCAAAAAACTTCATTTCCATTGCTTCCTCACCTTATCCTGTGCAGAAAGAGCTACAACACACACACACACATTCAAGATATAAACACTCCAAACAGATCCGGTAGTGGGGTTCAGTGTTTTTTCAGTGGAGAATGCAGGATTTGAAAAACACCTGCACACAAAAACTTGAACTTGTGAGTTTCAAACTTCTCAGAACACACACAAACATTTAAATGTGTAGCTATTTAAATGCTATCCTAACTTTAGCTTGATACAAAGTTAATTAAACTTCTAAAAACTAACCTTTACTTACTGAATCTAATCTAACTAGTGCACTTAAAGGGATAGTTCACCCAAAAATGAAATTACCCAATGATTTACTCACCCTCAAGCCATTCCATATGGCTTTCTGTATAAGACAAATACAATCAGAGTTATATTTAAAAATGTCCTGGCTCTTCCAAGCTTTATAATGGCAGTGAATGGCTGTTGAGATTTGAAGCAAAATAAAGTGCATCCATTTATCATGAAAAGTGCTCCACATGGCTCCCGGGGGTTAATAAAGGCCTTCTGAAGTGAACTGATGTGTTTGTGTAAGAAAAATATTTATATTTAAAGCTTTATAAACTGTAATCTCTAGATTTGTAAAGAAAAATGTCAGAGGATTTCGATATAGGACAAATTAGACTGGTTTTTCTGCTGTAAACAAAACTTGGTTCTCTCGAGACTAGTATATTTTCAGTGGAGCTTATGCTATGTCCTACATCATTCGCTGGAATGCCACTCTCTTTTGAACATGGTTAGCGTAAGATAGAGTTTACAGTTTATAAAGTTTTAAATATGGATATTTTTCTTACACAAATGCATCGTTTCACTTTAGAAGACATTTATTAACCCCCCAGAACCATGTGGAGTACTTTTTATGATGGATGGATGCATTTTATTGGACTTCAAAATCACTGCCATTATAAAGCTCGGAAGAGCGAGGAATTTTTTTTTAAAATATAACTCTGATTGTATTCATCTGAAAGAAGTGGGGGATGGCTTTAGAGTGAATAAATCAAGGGGTCATTTTGATTTTTGGGTGAACTGTCCCTTTAAGGTTGTATTCCTGAGTTTTAAGCTTCTCAAACATAAAAACTACTGTTACATACTGATGATTTCTATATGCTAGCTTGATACACAGTTATTTAACTGCAAAAAACTAACCTTAAACTTTTGAACCTAATACATATATTGCAAAAAGAGGACGTATGGTCACCCTAACTAAAAGTTGAATTCCTGAGTTGTTAGCTTCTCAGAACACACAAACATTTACATACTGTAGTTATCTAAATGATAGCTGGATGCAAAGTTAATTATAACTACTAAAAACTATAAACATATTTGCTGCTTTATTTATGAACCAGTTTCCCCTTGATAAAACACTCACTTAATCAAATTCAGCTAACTTCCCGTAACAATTTTCAGCAAATTTGCCTCCAAACTTTCGGTGTCACTCAGAAAGCCTTTCAACACCCTCATGAATTAGACATGTGTAACCCAGCACGCTGTTTAAAACCTCTCGTTTAATAGCAAATCGACCATGGGCCACTGTAAATGAGTTTCTGAAACAGTGCTGTAGTAAAAGCCTCGGCCATGAATAAATTCAAACCAATCTGACCACCTTCTCACCTATGGTGAAACGCACAGAGAGCAGTCAGAGCTAAATTAAAACATCCCTTTATTAAACTCTGAAATCAAGCGTGACAGCGGCATAATACGGATGATTCATTAGCTGACGTTGCTAACGCTAATCACAGCCGTGCAGAGCGGAGGGGAGACACTGCTGAGTCATATGCTCTCTGATGCTTATCTGAAGCCGCTTTTGCGGTTTTGGCTCGGTTTGGTGAAGACACTGGTGCTAGCAGTGCTAATTGCGAGGGTATTGGCTTAGCGCTTACTGCATTCGTTTCGTATTGGACGTCATTCGTGCAACTGTGGTTTTGGCTTCGCTGGAACACTTATCTAAGTGTAAAAGTCTTGTCCCAATTTGAATATTACCCATCTTAATTAGCATGTCCCAAATCGCATGTTGAAAATAGTATACCAAAAACGTTTGAATAGTGCACTTTCTTCAACAAATATTACACAAAATCCTGTGTCGAACAGAAGATGGACCCATTTCAGAATCATACAATGACAACTGAGACACTATACAGTTAAAATTGAGAGGGATACAGTGCTAAAATGTTAAAGGGATAGTTCACCCAAAATAAAAATTCTGTCATTAATTACTCACCCTCATGTCGTTCCAAACCCATAAGACCTTCAGAACACAAATTAAGTAACTTTTTTGATGAAATCCAAGAGCTTTTTGACCCTGCGTAGACGTTGAAGCCCCAAAAAGGTAGTAAGGACATTGTTAAAATAGTCCTTGTGACATTAGTGGTTTAATCGGAAGGTTATGAAGCTACGAGAATACTTTTTGTGTGCAAAGAAAACAAAAATAACAACTTAATTCAACAATTTGTTTTGTTGCGTGTCAGTCTTTGATGCACTTTCCATTGCATTGTTGTCTATGCAGGGTCAGAAATCTCTCGGATTTCATAAAAATACTTTATTTGTATTCCAAAGAATAACAATTGTCTTTTGCGTTTGGAACAACATAAAGGTGAGTAATTAATGACAAAATTTTCATTTTAGGTGAATTATCTCTTTAAAACAATCGAAAACATTACCTTGAATCAGCCCAGCCATTTGATAGCACCACATGTGAAATAAAGTGAAACTAGCTTAGTATGTAAACAGCATCTAGATATTAGCATGCTTGTAAGCACTACTATTGATCAAAGTGTCGTATTGTGTCCTCCGTTTCTACCAGTGTCCATTTGCAAGGTCATTCGTTAGGCCATTAAAGTCTGTCCACACATAAGAGGAGCAGTGTGGGTCAGCGAGACAGAAGCGTCTGCCCGCGTGTGTGTGCTCTCTTTGTTGAGTGACTGCACTTTTGCATTGACCTTTGACCCCCAGAAGCCAATTATTCATGGGGTCATGATGGCCGACCTTCGCTTTAAATTAGCCTGCTGTCATGCTGACCCTCACCCTCCTTCCACTAAAAATAGAAAGAAAGGAAGAAAAAAGAAGGAGAAAAGCAGTGGTTGTGACAAATATGAATATTTAGTTGCACAGTCACACAGCTCGAGCAGCATTCATTAGAGTGGGCTTTGGCTGTGGTGTGTTTGAGCCGATAAAAGCTTGTCTGAGAAAATGCCGTGGGTTGCTTTAGTTATTTCTTTAACTATGCCAGTGTTTGGGGAAAGAAGCATGTAATACCCTCCACCTGCTGCTGGGCCTGGCAAGAAATTAGCAACCCGCCAACAAGGCCAGCGTGGAGACGCTCGCACACACATACACACACACAAACACACACGCTCTATGACTAGACAGTGTGTGGGAGGACGGCCTTTCTGAGGCGGTTGAGAAACAGTCTAGAGAATCTTCTGTGCTAAAATAGTTCCACTCATGCGCCACCTTTTATGAGCTCCACGACCTTGAAAGAACTTGTGGAACTGTTCCGTCCAGAGATGGCGAAATGTCTAATAAGTTCACTGAAGCACACAGTGTTTGGTGCAAATGTGATTTATTCAAGCTTAAAGGTGCCATAGAATGCATTGAGAGAATATTTTAAATTGTTCTCTGATATCTACATAAAAGGTATATGGCATAGGAAAGGGCAAAAAATCTCCAGAAATGGTTTTACAGGTCCATTTACAACCTAGGATTTGCCCCTAGAATGAAATGCTCTGTTATTTGGAAGCTTCATGAATATTAATGAGCTCCGCTCTGATTGGCTGTTTCACAGAGCTCAATAGCTCGCACATGGATAAAAATATATATTTAATTAGGAGCTCTAGCCGCTTTTAATATGCGGTTTGTTGAATCTGCCGTTTTGAATAGCGGATAATTTAGTGTGATTACTGTGATCGCATGTGCTCTGTGTAAAGTTACAATGCAGAGGGAGTGCTTCCTACCACACAAGTTGAGCTGCTCCTCAGTGATTCTCAAGATCTGTAAATCATTCGCCATCATCAACGCAGTTATTTCTCCATCATTCGCCATCATCAGCGCAGTCATCTCTCTGTTTATGTGGTAAGTGAAATCCTATGTATTGCAATGTAACAGGCTAGCGCTAGCATTAAGCTAACCGTGTCCCTTCAGTGGCTTGCCTTGTTTAACTGATGTTCTGACGTTACTGATGATTGAGCGATGCAAATGTTGGAGGCGTAACTATTAACGATCTCAGGGATGTTGCGTAACAGTCTGTTATGTTGGAATTGGCCTATTTTTCGGTGGTCTTTTGCAAATACTAGATTTATATAAGGAGGAGGAAACGATGGTGTTTGAGACTCATGGTATATCATGTCCATGTACTGAACTGTTATTATTTAACTATGCCAAGGTAAATTCAGTTTTCCATTCTATGGCACCTTTAAGACAGCAAGCTTGTGGGGAAAAATATATGTAAAAAGTAAAAAATGTTGTTTTCTATTTAGTACTGACCTGAATTTACTGACCTGACCTGAAAGATATTTCACATAAAAGATGTTTACATATAGTCCAATTTATAAAACTGACTGTTCAAAAGTTTATATACTCTTGATTTTCCTAAAGGAGTAGTTCACTTTCAGAACAAAAATTTAAAGATAATGTCATCAAAAGATGTTCATGTCTTGTCTTTCTTCAGTCGTAAAGAAATTATGTTTTTTGAGAAAAACATTTTAGGATTTATCTTCATATAATGGACTTCTATGGTGGAGTTCGAACTTCCAAAATGCAGTTTAAATGCAGCTTCAAAGGACTCTAACGTTCCCAGCTGAGGAAATAGGATCTTATCTAGGAAAATGCTCAGTTTTTTTTATATACATTGCAATTTATATACTTTTTAACCTCAAACGCTCATCTTGTCTGGCTCTGTGTGAACATTTTGGGAGGTCAAACTCGGGGGCACCATAGAAGTCCACTAAATTGAGAAAGACGTGCACTGTGTTGTTGCCTGAATGATCCACAGCTTTGTTTTTTTGTTTAGTAATAGTTGTTCATGAGTCCCTTGTTTGGCCTGAACAGTTAAATTGCCTACTGTTCTTCAGAAAAATCCAACAATGACTGTATGATTTTGAGATCCATCTTTTCACACTGAGGACAACTGAGGGACTCATATGCAACTATTATAGAAGGTTCAAATGCTCACTGGTGCTTCTGAAGGAAACACAATGCACTAACAGCCAGGGGGTGAAAACTTTTGAACAGAATAAAGATGTGTACATTTTTCTTATTTTGCCTAAATATCATATTTTTTTATTTTATTTAGTACTGCCCTTCAGAAGCTACAGAAAATACTTCAAATGTATTTCCTTCTGAAGCACTGGTAAGCATTTGAATCGTCTGTAATAGTTGCATATGAGTTCCTCAGTTGTCCTCAGTGTACAAACACAAATGCTACATTTATTAAAAAATATTCTGGACAATATAAAGCCATGTAGATTTAAAATGTATGGCCAAAGATATATGATTAGAAATATAATCATTAAGTAGATATATAAAGAAATATTTTATGGAGTGTGTTTTAATCAAACTGTATACACCAATAGTGTTTAGTGTCTTTATAATTCATGCTGATACTTTATGTGTAAGTATGTGAGAGGATCTGTGTGGGTAGAGAGATTTTAGGGTGCCATTGCTTAGTGTGTGTGTTGTGTTTATATAAGTGGGAGGATCACAAAGTAATGCTCTGGCTTCATTTCAAGCCTTTTTCATAACAAACCCCAGGGCTGTGTCAGATTTATCTGAAAATTTTCTCATAAAAAAAGTACAAACCAAACAAATCCCATGTTAGGAGACGCCCACTGATATAAACTGCCGCTCTAAAGCCCTGGATTCAAACCTGCCCCCACCAAACAAACTTGCTTGCTTGCTTTTTTTGGTCTACTAGGTACAGAATTAAGTGTTCCTGTACATTTCGTTCTCCAGATGGAGAAGCAATTTTTGTATTATCACAATAAAAAAAAAGAGATATCTCGTTAGTGGACATTTCATTGTCATAAACTTTGTCCATTCAAAATTACCACATTATTTTCAAGGACCTTTCTCACAATGGCCGTAATTATATTGTGCTGTATAATACAACGAGAACGAAAGCGACAGATGGTGACTGCGTGAAAAACAACATTAAGTAATTTGGTTTACTTGCAATTGTTTAAAAATCAGCTGGTCTTGCATTAGTTCAGCTCTGCTGTAAAACAATCCACTCTCTCATTTTTCTGACACTAGAATAAATAATAATCTCTTAATGATGCTTCAGTTTTCAACAGCAAATGTTTGCGAGCCCTACAGATGTCCATGTGGGGTGAGAAGGGAGAGCGTGTGGGTCAGTTTTCCAAAGGTTACTGACATCTCAGCTGTGTTCGACGAGACTGGAGAAACCAGAATATTTTAGCTGAGTTTTATTCATGAGATATGAATAATAGAAAAATGCACATATCCATTTCAAATAAGTGCATACTGACATGCTTTATTGACCGTTAAGAATACGAAGACTCACCTTTGCGCACACACACGCACAGAGGTGAGGTAAGGTTGAGGTGAGCTCATATGTTTACCCGAGACTCCGTCCCGAAGGAAATAGTAGAGCTGCTACACATTATAATGAGGAAATACTATGGTATCCAGGTGATTACCGCAGTCTCTAATGCATCCTAATATACCTTTTTACACTGTATAAAACATCACATCATAAAAGAAACATCATTGGCTCTAATTACAACGTGATGACATCAAGCCTTTGGGATAAGCCTCACATGCTGCTTCTAATAGCAATAATTCTCACATATGGCTGCTGCTCTACAATGAATCGATGTTTCTATTTAAACATCAGGTAAATAGTTTGATGGCAGTCTGTCAGCGTAAATTAGCTAATGCATTCAGTGAATCTTAATTGAAAGTAAACCAGCTGCCAGTTGTTTATCGTTAAAATAAATGAGGTACACGCTATCTTAAGGTTAATTATGATACATCACGATCCGAAACGTTCATGCAGATACGCAGCTGGAATTGTCCAAAAAAAAAGAAAAAAGAAAATCCATAACAAAACAAGCAGAGTAAATCATTCATGTGGATAAAAGAATTATAGGCTGACAGTGATGGTGAGGGAATCTCACAAAACGTGTCCAGGTTATATTTTACGGCAATTTAAAATAGGAAGTTTAGTTATACACCGCTTTTCAAAAGTTTCGGATTGGTAAGCATAATGAAATACAATGAAATAAAGTCAAAAATACAGGAAAAACAGTAATATTGTGAAATATTATTACAATTTAAAATAACAGCTTTGTATTTTAATACACTTTAAAATAGAATTTATTTCTGGGATGCAAAGCTGATGTTTCAGCATCATTACTCCAGTATTCAGTGTCACATGATGCTTCAGAAATCATTCTAATATGTTGATTATTATTCATGTAGGAAACAGTTTAAACCTGTGATACTTTTTTCAGGATTCTTTGATCTTTTCTAAAAAAAGTCTTTACTATCACTTTTTTATCAATTTAACACATCTGTGCTGAATAAAAGTATTCATTTCTATCAAAAAAAGAAAGAAAAATGTCCTAACCCCAGACTTTTGAACAATAGTATTTATTGTTAAAAAAGATTTATATTTTAAATAAATGCTGTTATTTTTAACATTTTATTCATAAAAGAATCCTGAAAAAAAAAAAAAAATTAAGCAGCACAACTCTTTCCAACATTGATAATAATTCTGAAGTATCATGTGACACTGAAGACTGGAGTAATGAAAATTCAGCTTTGGATCACAGAAATAAATTATATTTTAAAGTATATTAAAATATAAACCTATTATTTTAGATTGCAATAATATTTCACAATATTACTTTTTTTCTGTATTTTTGATCAAATAAATGCAGCCTTGATGAGCATAAGAAACTTCTTTAAAAAAAAAACATAAAAACAAAAAAAAAAACATATATATATATATATATATATATATATATATATATATATATATATATATATATATATATATATATAAAACAAAAAATGTATATATTTTTTTAAATACGTTTTTCAATAAATGTTATGGAATACTAAATATATTACTATATACTACTAAATAATTCTATAATACTAAAATTATTGTTTAAAATTAAATATATTCATTGAAGTGCATCTTGAATTATTATTTTATATGCATACATACATAACAAGCATATAAAATCGTAAAATCCTGTGATTTCAGTGTGAAATATGACCTGAAGATGTTTTTGTGGGCTTCAACCTGGTAAATTTAAGATGTTTCTTTGTGTTTTCACACAGAAATACTCACACACAGAATATAAGAGTACAACTGAGCTTGTGAGAGCCAGAGAGTGACAAGGAGCAGACATGAAAGAGAGACACAGCCTAGTAGAGTAAAGAAAAAACAGAGGGAGGGCAGATGGATGACATTGAAAAAAACAGCAGAGAAAACTGAACAAGAACAGAGAAAGGGTGAGACACAGAGGGTGAGGGTGAAGGCAAGATATACAAGAGACGCACAAAGATGTATTGCATTGAAAGAGACTGAGAAAGAGAGCTCCAAAGAAAGAAGGGAAAAGCAAATGAAGTCCACAGAGGGAGAGCCGGGAAGGGAGAGGAAGTTCTCTGCGGACACAGATGAGGTCATATTTATTAATAACACCCTTACTAATACAAATAGGCAGGCCGATGTGTGCACAGACGGGGACGATTTTAATGCGACAATATGCACATGCGTGTGTGCCTGTGTTCCCCTGTGTATGTGTGTAGAAGTTTGTTTAGTAGGACACGTTGCCCCTGTTATAACTCAGCAGGGTTGATCTGTCAGAGAACACTGCACAGAAAACAGAGAGAGAAAGAAAGACAGAGAGAGAGTCACAGAAAAATAGAGGTTACACAGGGCCATGGTGGTGGTTGGGAGCTTGGATGGAGTAGAGGCACATCTGTCAAAAGCTAACAGAAACAGAGAGAAAGAGGCAGAGAGAGAGAGGGTAACTCGTATATTGCGGTCTTACTGCCAACTGCACATTTTACTGCTGTGATTAAGGATGTCAAAAGTACTGTAACGGTACTTCGGCACCAAGTCGATACTAAAATAAAACAAGACATCACTTTTTGTGCGGTATCTCTACATACTGATCTCAAATAGTCACTTGCTTGTCTGCTCTGGGAAAGCACTTGACCCATATGACACACACACATATATATATATATATATATATTGATATAGATAAGCTGCACATATAACATACATGAAATTACCATAGCAGATCTATACAGGTGGAGCTGGGGAAGGTGGAGGGTGTGGATTTGAGTGTATATACACTGGATTTAAAAGTTTGGAATCAGTAAGATTTTTAATATCCATTAAGTTTCATTCATTTGATCAAAAATACAGAAAAAAGTAATATGACATATTTTTGCAATTTAAAACAAGTTTTCTGTTTTAATATACTTTAAAATACAATTTATTTCTGTGATGCAAAGCTGAATTTTCATCAGCAATTACTCCAGTTTTTAGTGTCACACATTCCTTCCGAAATCAGTCTAATAAGCGGATTTATTATCAATGTTTGATTAATTAAAAGTTAAAAAGGACAGCTTTTCTTTAAAAAAAAAAAACAATAAAAAATTATATATATATATATTATATATATTAATAAAATACTGACGGAAATACTTATATATTATATAAACTTAAATATTATTTTTTTTTTAAATATTAATAAAAGAATACAAAAATGATAGAAATGAAAGGAATTAATAAAAGAAATGACAGAAATTAATATTTTTATTTAGCAAGTATGCTTTAAATTGATCAAAAGTGATGATAAATAAATGTTACAAAAGTTTTCTATTTCAGATAGATGCTGTTTTTCTGAACTTTCTATTCATCAAAAAATATGAAAAAATTCTACTCAGCAGTTTTTAACATAATAATAATAAAAATGTTTTTTGAACAGCAAAAAACATTTTTGCTGTATTTTGGATCAAATAAATACTTTATAATATAAATATACAATAAAATACTTTATTGTCTCTTTGTTTTTGGCAATTCATATGAAGCTGAATAACAAGATAAACCATTTCAAAATATGAAGAAATATAAATCAAATAACTGAAACGTATTGTAGATATATTCATGTGAATCTATTTTAACATCTATTTTAGTAATATATTTGGTCCATTTAATGGTGTATGATGTAATGTCGGAACATAATGTAAAATACATAATTATTTAATGAAGCGAAATTACTTTTTTTGCAAGCAACACATAAATCAAATATATTTCATTATACTTTAGTAGCTGTTTTGCCAGGGACCAGTTGTATTATTTTATCATTTAAATGGACTTAAAATTATAGCTTTTACATCCCAGTTTAAAAAGTCACTAATGGCTCTGACCAGAATGGACTAGATGTAGCGTGTCCATGAAGTCCACAGGAGCACAATGTCCATGCAAAGTGCACTTTCTCTAGTATTGATAATTGAAAATCACAAAAACCAACAGTACACCAGATTTCCAGGAAGTCATTTCAAGTCGAGTTACTCCAAGTCATCAGACCGACCACTAAAGCAGTCTCACCTACAGCTAAAGGTTGTGTATCACTCTCTCTTTCTTTTCAAGAGACTCTCAGTAGATAAGGATTGAAACTCTATCTCTCTGTTCTATAGGGCCTCCAGTCCTGCCTTCTCTTTGGTAATGGATCTCTAATAGGTAAAGAGCTGAGAAAGAGGAAACCGAGGCCCAGTTTCTGTTTTCCTCAGCGGATCCCATGTAGACGCTCTCAAACCCTCTCCGGCCAGGGTCTAAATTCATTTAGAACCACTTTCGGTCAACGGCCTGCTAATAAACTGCTGGTAAATGTTGCTAAGTTTAAAAGCCGCTATTAAAATCCACAACGGACCCAGAGCCAATCAATGACTGTGAAAACTTTCAGTGCAGCTAGCTCGCGTCTCGCTTCTCGCGCATCTTCAAATTGATATGTTCAGGGTGCAAAGTGATTCGGTTACAGGCGAGTCGGCCCTTTCAAATGAGAATATATTTTCCGTTAAGAGGCGGAATAAAAATAAAATTTCAGACAGGCATGAAGACACACAAAGACAGATGAGAGAGAAGGGAAGGATGGGAAGGAGTACGCCACCGGGCTGGCCTGGGGTCAGTGCCTTGTAGTGAAAAACAAAAGAAATAGAAAAAGCTGCAGAGAGGTGGAGAGCACTTCAGGTCTCCTCCTGAGAGGATGCAGGCCACCTGTGCAGCATCCTTGATTACGATAGTAACAAGTGAATCCAGACACACACAAGCTCCGAGTCAAATCAACATCCAAATGACTCATTCTACAAACTTAACCTCTGACAAGACAAATGAGATGAACTCAATATATGATGTATAATTAGATAAACTGATACATATGGAAGCCCGTTTCCGCCACTGAATAAAAAAAAAAAAAAAAAAAAATATTGTGACTTTTTTTCTCAGAATTGCGAGTTATAAAGTCAGAATTGCGAGTTATAAAGTCAGAATTGCGAGATATAAAGTCGCAATTGCGAGTTATAAAGTCAGAATTCTGAGATATAAAGTCGCAATTGCGAGAAAAAAAGTCAGAATTGCAAGATATAAACTTACAATTGCGAGAAAAAAGTCAGAATTCTGACTTTTTTTCTCGCAATTGTGACTTTATATCTTGCAATTCTGACTTTTGTTTCTGTTCATTTGTGACACTTTCTGGCAAAGCACAATAGGAAACGGAGATCTTGTCTTGTTAAAACGACATATTATGTCATAAAAACAATATGATTTTCCCGTTATAGAAAATATATGATTACATGTGAGCGAGCTAGACGATTGTCCGCGCTGCCTTCGCCACAGTCCTGACATAAAGGAGGATCTGCACGCTGCTGAAGTTATAGAAATACACTGTTTTAAGTATTTTAATGTAATGGTTTCAGTTGTAGCAGCATGTTTATTAGGATTAATCTGTCTACAACAACTGCACTCAGACCCAGAGGATATAACTAACAGCAAATCCAAATACTAACCGAAAGAGAAAAAAAAGAAATGACAAACGATTTGATTGTATTATGATGATGATAATGATGATGATGATGATGATGATGATTTCGTTCTGTTTTAAAATGGGAATATAGACATATAGTTCAGAAGACAAAAAAAAATAGTTTATATAATTTATAAAAATGACCCTGTTCAAAAGTTTACATCCCCTTGATTCTTAATACTGTGTCGTTACCTGAATTATCCACTGCTCTGTTGTTTTTTTAGTGATAGTTCATGAGTCCCTTGTTTGTCCTAAACAGTTAAACTGCCCGCTGTTCTTTAGAAAAAAATCCTTCAGGTCCCACAATTTTTTTGGTTTTTCAGGATTTTTGTGTATTTGAACCTTTTCCAACAAGGACTGTATGATTTTGAGATCCATCTTTTCACACTAAAGACAACTAAGGGGACTCATATGCAACTATTACAGAAGGTTCAAACACTCACTGATGCTCCAGAAGAAAAAACGATGCATTAAGAGCCAGGGGTGTAAACTTTTGAACAGAATGAAGATGTGTACATTTTTCTTATTTTGCCTAAATATCATATTTTTTTCATTTAGTACTGCCGTTCAGAAGCTACAGAAGATACTTACATGTTTCGCAAAAGACGAAATAAATTAAATTTACCCTGATCTTCAAATTCCAAAAGTTTTCACCCCCTAGCTCTTAATGCGTTTTACCTTCTGGAGCATCAGTGAGCATTTGAACCTTCTGTAATAGTTGCATATGGGTCCCTCAGTTGTCTTCAGTGTGAAAAGATGGATCTTAAAATCATACAGTCATTGTTGGAAAAGGGTTCAAATACACAAAAATCCTGAAAAAAAAAAACCTTTGAATGGTAATGTATCTCTTAATCTCTAAACGGACAGAGAGACAGACGGACATCGACAAACATCCATGGATTAACCAATATATTGTGCATCCCTCAAAATAGCAGCATCCCTACAGAAACACCAGCAGGTACACCAGTACTCCGGGACACCCGATCCGTTTGATCAATGCACAACATATACGTGATATACAATCCAGCACTAATATGTAAGCCAAACCTGAATCTCCAGGTACAGTCTAATGGAGTGAAGCGCTGCAGATTAGCCATGACAGCCCTGAGCACAGCTTAACCCACCACAATAACCACGCACACAATACTGCTTTGTTATGCTGGGAGGGGAACCCCACCAACACAACAATACAAGTGCACACACAGCGTCACACGGCGATCACAACCACAACAGCCATGAGACTCACTCTGTCAGACAAACACCTACACACACAGCAAGTGTTTTAATGGTAAGCCTGCGTTATTAATTAAATAAAAGCTCCCTGAGGGAGAGGAGGGGGTGTGTGGATTGTGCGAATTTAATCGGCACACATTCAATAACAGCATCAGAAGGATGGATGGGCAGACAGAAAGAGAGAGACAGAGAGGTAATGTCACGCTGTGTTGCCGTATAGCGCACTCTTTCAGCGTGTGGCACGATGCGACGCAACAAAACTAGATCACATTATAATCAAGGGAGTGGGGAAAACTTGATCGTATTTTAATAAATGACGTAGTCTACGCTGCAAGCTAGCAAAGCAATGAACTAGACTGCATCCATTATAATTAAAGTAGTCTATGTCTGAGGGTTGATTCAATTAAAAATAAATCATTAAGAAACTAAAATCAATCCCCCACACACGTCATGTGCAGTGCTCTGTAGTTTTGTGATTTGCGAAAGACTATTTTAACTAAGTAATGAAGTTATAAGTGTTTTTAAAGATTAATTTTAAGTAAGTAAATGTAAAACGAGAAAAAATGCATGCACTTTTAAAACTCCAATAATAGATGATATTTGTCTAACGTGATATTTGTCATTAACCAATTTTTCAATCAGAAATTGCTAGTAAATTTTACAAATAATTACAAAGAAATGCCCAGCAACATATTAAATCAAACATGGCATGTTTAAGTACAGAATAACTGCAATATCCTAAAAATGTTTCACTTACAACATTGAAAAGTATGTTTTTCTAAACAGTGTGTAACCCTAGTTTTGACAATGTACTCAAAACTGTAGAAACCATTGGGACTATTGGTCCAAACGCATCCCAGTTTAAATAGTAACACTCCCAAAACAAACTGGTTCATATAAAACATTTAACTAATCAAAATTTTAATATGATTTTACCAGGTCTGTGTGTAGACCAAATTCCAAGTGAATTGGTCAAATGGCCTAGGAGGAGTATGAAAAATTTGAAAAAAGGTTGATTTTTATTGGAATTAATGGAACTCTTCTTAACTGGTTTAGATAGTATTTAACGGGTAGGACTTAGTTTGTTCAAATTAAAAGTTTAAATCACGGATATCTTAGATTACTAGTGGTGTGACTCAGGGCTCGGTTTTGGGCCCTTTTCTGTTAATTATTTATCTATTGCCTTTAGGACAAATCTTACATATTTCAGTATAAGTTTTCATTGTTATGCTGATGACTCAAAGCTCTATATGTCTTCAAAGCCTAATTCAACATTATCTCCACCTTCTCTTTTCATTTGTTTATCTGAAATTAAATCATGCATCCATTAAAATTAAAGCAGGCTATACAGCATCCAAGGGTTGATTAAATAAAAAATACATCACTAAGAAACTAAAATCAATTCTTTTCAAATGTTAAAAGCCAGTAAATGTCGACATAACAACATTATAATGTACAAAAACCTAAATATTATAATCTACAAGCAGTATTTTCAAGTCATTTAATACTTCATGGTCAAAATTACTGATTTATTTTATGCCAAAAATCATTAGGATATTAAGTAAAGATCATGTTCCATGATGATATTTCGTAAATTTCCTACTGTAAATATAGCAAAACTTAATTTTTGATTTGTAACATGCATTGCTAAGAACTTTATTCGAACAACTTTAAAGGCATTTTTTTTGGCATCCTCAGATTCCAGATTTTCAAATAGTTGTATCTCAGCTAAATATTATTTTCCAAACAAACCATACATCAAACAATTTCAGATTATGAATCTCAAATTCAGAAAAATGACCCTTATGACTGGTTTTGTGGTCCAGGGTCACATAAACACATACAAACATATACATAATCTTGTATATTACAGATTACTAGTGGTGTGCCTCAGGGCTCAGTTTTGGGCCCTTTTCTGTTTATTATTTATCTACTGCCTTTAGGACAAATCTTTTGGAAATTTTCATTGTTAGGCTGATGACACATAGCTCTAACTGTCTTCCAAGCCTAATTCAACATTATCGCCTTCTCTTTTGCTTTATTTTTCTGAAATTGAATCATGGTTTACATGTAATTTTCCTAATTTTAACAGCTCGGATCATCAACACCATTGATTGAGCATATTTTTCCAGTTTTAAGGCAACTCCATCTACATTTATTCATTAGAACGCCACCTTAGTTCAATTCTCAAAGGATCTTTTCGACATCCTGCATGTATATGCCAAGTTTACGACTCAGGAGGTTGGATACCAGGTGAGCAACTGGCACTGAGATGCATGGGAATGCTAACGGATAGCTCTCTCCAGGAATTACAGATGTTCTTGACACCGCTTGTAGTGTTATGACACGACAACTATATTGCTCCCATTACGATTAACAAGAGAACCTACACTGCAAACACGCATTTGAGATGTAGCAATGGCAGCGATGTAGTTTTGTTGCTTTGTGTCGCTCGTTCACAGCGTGGATGGTGTATTTGTGGGATGGAGGGAAAAGAGAAAGGGCAGAAAGGTATCCGTGGGACCGAGTCTGTTTCTCCCACCCGTCTTTCTCTATTATCCGTCAACCTCTTTTAAAGGGATGCTTTATTGATTTTCTCATGCGTGGTGGAGCCACGGCTTACCGGGGGGTTTTCTCTGTCTCTCTTTGCCTTTCTCGATCTTACCGCCGGTTTCGCAGTGCTGCTATACAATCATAATAAAAAGAGTTTTTCTCTATACGGCAGCCTTTTTTTTTTTTTTTGTGAGAAAGAACTTTGCTTAATAGGCGCAAAAAATAAGCTCCTAGATAAACTGTTCCATGTGTGCTGGAGAGGTGAGAGAGAAAGAGAGAGAGCAAGGCAAAGGAAAAGAGAGAAAGAGCAGGCAGCACGTGGAAAGGGTCTATTACAAATACACAGGAGCACTCAGCATGAGGATCCAGGAGAAAAAAGATTCACTGGAGGGAAAAGAGATGGAGAGAGGAGCAGAAAGAGAAGGAGTGACTTAGGAGATTGATGCTGTATTTGCTGTCTGCTGGTTCGCCGTTATCTCTGTTTCTCAGGTCCAGCATTTATGGGTGCTCCCATGCTTTGCTCCCCTATCTTCCCCTCTCCTTTGCCTCTTCTGGAAAGAAATTCTCTCTCTTTCTTTATTTCCATTTAAAGTACTTTACATACTATATTGCCAAATCATCAATATGAAAAAGAGGGAGAAAAATGACAATACTAAAATAAAACATTAGAAAAATAAAACAAAATATTAGGAAAAAAAAACATTCAGAAATCAAATTAAGTATAAATTAAAGAAAAGAAAATAAATAAATAAATGAACATTCCATGAATAAAGGAATAGTTCATCTAAAAATATATATATAAAAAATACATAAAATATATATATGCATTCAAAAAATCTGATAAATTTAAATTCAAGAAAAGAAAGAAAAACATTATAAGAATAAAGAAATATTCACCAATTTACATTCAGATAAAATTACAATATAATTTATTGTAAAATACATTAAAAAAAAAAAATATATATATATATATATATATAAAGTACTTTAAATAATATTCAGTATGAATCAACATGAAAAAGACGAAGACAAATTAGAATAATAAAATAAAACAAAAATAAAGAAAGACAGAATGGAATAATAATACAGGAATAGTTCACCCAAAAATGAAAATTCTGTCATCATATACTCACCCACACATCATTCCAAACACAACATATGACTTTATGAGAAATATCCTGGTCACTCTTTTCCATAGAGTGATTGTGAATAAGAACTGGGGCTGTCAAACTCCAAAATGACAAAAAGCACCATAAAAGTATCCCGTTCCATGGAAGAATAAAGTCATACAGGTTTGGAACAACACAAGGGTGAACAAATAATGACAGATTTGGTTCATTTCTGGCTTTAAGAGTCATCTATAGCACAGACAACTTGAATATGATGATCGAAGTGGTTTCTGAGGGTGTGCAGCTGAAATATAAATTCTGCAGATGCATAACTATCCTCCCCCAGTAGCATTTGCATTTGATCTCTCTCTTTCTTGCTATGTTATATCAGCTCTCTGCCCTCTCTATCTGCATTAGTCTCTCTCTTTCTGAGTGACAGAGCTAGTGTGGCGGCGTGTGAGACGCGCAGCAGGAGGTGTGCAGCATGTAGCAAACCAGGGTTAAAGGTCGTCCAGCAGAAGATGGGGGAGGGTGAGGGGCTAAGCGTTCGCACACACCGCCTCACCGGGGTCTAATGGTCCAACAGCCTCGCTATTGTTACTCCATCCTGTGGGTCTTGCACATCTGGGGGGGATCTGCTTTGGGTAGAAACGGGCACAGAAACCTGCTTTACACCAGGAGGCAGCGGTGTTGGGGTGGTCCGGGCCTGTGCGGGGAGGTTTTTTTGTGGACGTATCTCTCGAGGGAAGGGGGGAGGGTTAAGGGAAGGGGGCCGAGCCCAGCTGTGGAGCCGTTTCCCTGGCTGTGTTTCTGGCCCAACGGCAACACACAGCCACTTTTATTGTGTGGGTGAATGCTGGAGTGATTGAATGTTTGTTCCTGCTGCTAACGGTTCAATCTTTAAGTCACACGGGTAGGCATTATGGATGAAACAATGCCAAAATGAGTTAGATTGCTACTTTTTCTGGAGAAAAAAACATTCTTTTGTAATGTAGAAAAAAATTGACTCTTGATAAAAGATGCAAGAGTCAAGAGTCAAAAAAGAGACGTGTGTCCAATCTAGATATCCAAAGTCCCTATTCAATGTACGTTTATGAAGTAATATAATCTAATTGCTTGAAGAAAACAACAGTGGACAACATTGACTTTTACTATATGGATAAAACACTTGAAGAGTTTAGCTGCAAAAGCCTCTAAGTGCCATCTGAAATGTTCCTCTAAAATCAGCATTTTCCTCAGGCTTCTAGGTTTATGTTCAGTTATTTCACTTTAATGGCAAGAACCTATTCACTGCCATTAAAGTGAAATTACTGAACCTACACATAGGGGAAAACTCACTGGAGGGAATTCTTCAGATGGTACTTGGAGGCTTTTTGCATGAACTTTTCACTTATAATGATATAATGATATAAATAAAGATTCAATTCTCATATTCAGGTAAACTCTCAATTTCAATCTCATTTTTAGGTAAACTAAAAAAACGAATGCACATCTCAACAAGGCACATCATTCAAACACAATATGGAAGAAAAAATAAAAACAAATTGTTTGCAATTTGCAAAAATTCTTAAATTCTTATTTTTAGGTCAAATATCCCTTTAAAAACAAATGCACATCTCAACAAGGCACATCATTCAAGCAAAATATGGAAGAAAAAATAAAAAATTTTTTTAGAATAATTTGAATAATTCTCAAATTCTCATTTTTAGGTAAACTATCACTTTAAAAACTAATGCAAATATCCACAAGCCATATTATTCATACACAATATGGAGGGAAAAAATAAAAACTAATTATTTGCAATTTTTGGCAATTTGCAAAAATTCTTACATTTTCATTTTTAGGCAAACTATCCCTTTAAAAAAGAAAGAACACCTCAGCAAGGCACACCATTCATGCACAATATGGAGAAAAGAAAACTTTTCACAATTTTTGCAATTTGTTAAAATTCTTAAATTCAAATATTTAGGTAAACTATCCCTTTAAAAATGAATGCACATCTCAACAGGGCATATCATTCATGCACAATATGGAGGAAAAACCCTGAATTTTTAGCAAATTTTGCAAAAATTGTGAATGTAAATTAAAATTATAATAATATTTTTGTAATATTTTACAGTAAAATTTTTATCTAAAAAATAAAATAAAATTTATTTTACAATACAACTCTAAAATTACAATACTAATATATATGGGGGTGGGACGGGATTGGAAAAGGTCTGCGAGTCAGGACTCAAACTTGGGATGCAACGGCAATGGGTGCCATCCTAATATTTATGGTTTATTTTGATGGAAAACCATAAGAAACCCTGAAAAAAACTCTTTTCTTGATAATTGCTATTAATTCATTACAAGTATGGGAAGATGGTTGGTGCATTTTGTGTTCCCAAATGCATGTTAAAGCGACTCAAACTCAGTCTAAATGCTGCTCTGAGATGCTGCAAACACTAGCATATAACAAGCGGCACATATATCCTATAAACGCAGCCTTTGCTTTCATAATTACACTAAGCTGTATCTCAATTTTGGTTTTATTTTGATTAATCGTGCAGCCCTAATGTTTGTATAGCACGAATGGCGTGGGACGAGTTACACACTTAAGTTTAATGCTTAGGCTTACAGGTTTGTTCAAATCCTAGAACCACTAATAACACAAACCGTAAAGCTTAAACACCCCTCAAACTCTTCTCGGCGCAGATGGGCTTTAAACATCGATACGTTCACATTACAGCAGGAGTTGAAATCAGTTCCAAACATTCCCTGAAAAAGGCCTGAGATTTCACCGTTCCAACTGTGTTGTGTGCAACAATACACTTAAGCAAATACATTTGGCTTTTGGGGAGAAAAAAAACACCCATTAATTCTGGGCAAAGGGGGATATTATGAAGCACCCAAACCAGATGTGAGCTCAGTAAACAACCTGAGCCCGAGATGCATTAGGGCAAACATCTGTTAGGAATGTGCGAGCAGAAGAGAGCGAGAGACAGAAAAGAGCAACGAGGGAGGAGAAAGGCTGCACTTGCTCAAAGCAAAAGCACAGACATGTGACTGTGCTTCTAAATAACATTTCTGTAAACACAATTTCCAAAAGGACATTTGGAAATGGCTCACACAAAAGGAAATCATTGACCGGCTTTTTTTAATGCAATTCAGCTCCTACCTGTGGCTGCCAAGCTCTGAATGGTGAAAAACAAAAATCTGACCCTAATTTTAAGACGGACTAGAAGAAAAGCCATGCAAACACGAACGCATATACTTGCACTCATACATATACAACAAATGCACAGCTTGAAAAAATCACTGGCAGAGCCTGCAGGGAAGGACACTGAAATAGCAGATGGTCGATACTGGTCATTTGCTAGCAAACGAGAGGGCCTACGCTCTCCACCTTTCCCCTTTGCGAGGCCTCCATATGCAGCTCGTAAAAGACACGCAAAACTGGCCTGATGGATCCATCTCAGTACAAGGAAAACGAGCCCCAGGGCGGAGGAAGCGAAACGAGGTGAGGGAACGCTACTGAAAACGGCATTCATGGCCTAATGAGCTACACTGAATGCATTTTAAGGGGACAGTTCATGAAAAATGAACATTTTTAGTCATTCAAATATCAGTCCGAACCTGCATGAACACATATTCGAAAGTCAGTGAGGTCCAGTGTCATTTTGGACCCCATTGGCTTTCATTATACAGACAACAGTATATCTTTCATTTGCATGGATAAAAAATGTCAAGGTTGTTTACAGGTGCAGTAGCTAATATTGACAGCTAAAATACTGTTTCTCCCGCCTCCTCAGATGCGACGGTCACACGGGTTGTCAATTTGAGGACAAGCAACACAACGAGCCTTACACTGTAAATTTATGAGTTGATTTATCATCATTTTATTATTTCTATGGTCACAGAGCTTTTTAGATTTATGCAAAGGCTTTTTAGGTCAGGTTGAATCTGTGATCTCTGAGCCAGTTCATTTGCTGCACTTCATGGCTTCAGTACGCTGTGTTTTCCACCAACTGGCAACCCGGGGTGTTGAAATACTATTGGTTAAACTGGATCAAAACAAAAACAGACATGAACATGGAACGTACATTTTCAAAGTAAAATAACTGGTTGCAGCATTGTTTTTCAGAGAAACAAGTATGTGATCGTAGCATATTTCCTAAACACATGTGAATAAATTATGGTGTTTTTATACTTGGGTACAGTAAAAAAAAAAAGACATACTGCACCTTTAAAAACTGTTATTGGTAATTAAAATACAGCTGAAATAAAGAGATATAGATATTGGATGAAACATTTAAACAAAGAAAATTTGAAATTTTGCCTTAGCACACAACTGAAATAAAATAAGCTGAAGTACTAAAGTGACTAAAATGAAAACTATAATCAATAAATAAAAATTAAAGATAATAGAAATATATATTTAAAAAAAAATGAAAATAAACTGAAAATATAAAAATCAAATATTTATTAATACTAAGATTTTGTTCATTTTTGGTTGAACTATTGCTTTATGAGTCCTCTATGAGACAGAAAACTTGAATATAATGATAGAAGTGGTTTCTGAGGGTATGCAGCTGAAATATGAATTCTCACAGGGCTTTTAGATGGAAGCTGAGGCTTTTTAGGTTGGGTTGAATCTGCATTCTCTGAGCCAGTTCATTTGCTGTACTTCATTGCTTTAGTACGCTTTGTTTTCCACCAACTGGCAACCCAGTGTGTTGAAATACTATTGGTTAAACCGGCAGTGGGCGGAATCACACAGATCAAAATAAAAACAGACATTCTGACAAGGAATGCACATTTTTTAAAGTAGAATAACTGCATGTAGCATTGTTTTTCAGAGAAACAAGTATGTGAACTGTTCCTAAATATTTAATATACCTGTGAATATATTATGGTGTTTTTGTTCAGTTAATAAAATAAAGCTATGTTGGATGGAACATTTAAACATAAGAAATAAAATTTTAAATTTGCCATGACAAATAACTGAAATAAAATAAGTTTAAGTACTAAAGTGACAAAGACAGAAACTATAATAAATTAATAAAAATATATAGAAATATAGAAATGACAATAGCACAAAACTAAATGACTAAAACTAAAATTGAAAATAAACTAAAAATATAAAATTAAAATATTTATGAATACTAAAGTATTATCTTGACATTTGACCTTGGCAACCAGCAGACATTAAATAAGTTAAAGTTGAGGTACTACAGTTAGTAAAACTAAAACTGTAATAAATAAATACAACATAAAAATATAGAAATACTTTAAAAACAATAACAAAATGACTAAAACTAAACTTGAAAACTGTAAAAAAATATATATATTTTAAATAATGCTAAAACAGCACTGGCCTTCGGAAGAAAGTGATTTTCACAGTTTTGAAATGACATGAGAGAGTAAATGACAACACAATTGTAACTTTTGGCTGAACTATTACTTTAACTGTGTTTATCTTTCAAAGCTTGATTTTTCTGAACCAGTCAAGTCTGTATCACTTTCACAGCTCTGTGCGGACGTGTTTCTCCACCTCTGGCCCACAGCTGCGCGCACACACACAAACACACACACAAGCAGCATCACATCATTCCAGTATGTGTAAACACACTGGGGGATGGTGGAAAAAAGCACTACCCTTAACACAAATGCACACAAGCTGGCCTTCCATCCACACACACTCACGAACACACATGCAATCTCTTCTCTATTTGCAGTGCTGCACTTAAAACACTCTTCCCCATCCCCTTATCTAAACATCACCCATGTCCATCCCCAGCCCCTGCTGTTTTCACTCACCCGTCTCAGCAGACGAGCCGTCCGCCTGCGTCCACTCCAAATCACGGACTAGCCTTGACTGCATGACCTCCCTCCACTTTTACACATCTCTCTCGAGACCCACACACTCCTGGAGTACCATTGTGCTCATTACTAATACAGGTGCAAGGCGGAAAACAGAGAGACTAACTAGAGGCAGAGAGGAAATGGCATATAGGAGCGCACACTGATAGAGAATAATGAGGATTCCAGTCGGAGGGGTCGCCGTCAATACGCACGGCCACCACACATCAACTCCCAGCAGAGACACGGGGACAAACAACCCTTGTACGGGCTTGAATAGGGAACAAACTTTACAATAAGCCAGAGGACGGAAGGTGTTACGCAACTGCGCTCGCCAATTGATTTCTATTCATTCATCGTAGAAGCGGTTCAGGGACGCGTCACGTTGGTTAGCTGCATGCACTAATTGTGCCACCGTGTCCGCGAAACCGCACGATCATAACAAGACCCAAGGCCAAAACATTTGCTTCGTGATGTCAGGGATGTAATCCAATAATTCATTCATGTGATACGAGCTCCTGCAGCGGTTGATAGCAAGCACTCGGGACGGCTTAGAAAAGAGGCTTTTCCAATTCCATACAGGTACTTCCGATTCCTCTGCGCACATGTTGTTGACACTGTAATACATTTTTGATCAGGGAATTATGAGCGTGGATCCAATGATCTAATTAATATTTGTGGTTTATACCTGACATTTATCTTTACAGTTGCATATAAAGTCAAACTGTGGCTTGGATCTAGTCAAACAGCTTTTTTATTTTAGCTCAAGGATATCACTTATTCTATGATAAAAAAAAAATACAGCTGAAAAGACATTTCTACCTGATTTGATTCTTACATTTGAGTAATTCAGTCATGCATAATTGTTTCTTTGAACTGAATCAAATGGGTTGATTTAGATGTTACCCTATGAAGAGCATTTTTTGATATCAAAGTCTTCATTTTAAGAGTTGCTTTATAATATTTCAGCTTAAACACTTGATGAATCCCTCATGTACTAAACTTTGTATGGGAATCTCTGTGTGTGAGATTCAGTTTTAGCTACTATTGACTAAGGAAGGATGAGGATGTGAGTCTATTGTGGTACAACAATGAGAAGATCTTCCCTCCAGGAGCCCAATTTGACTCTCAATGGGTTTGAGGAACATCTGGGCTGAAGGGGTGACAGTGTATGGGCCCCCAGCAAGCTATTCCCTGCCAATTGCATTTAATGCAAGAACACTGTCAAGGGACAGGCTGGAAACAAACATGAATGGAGCACAATAATACAGTTACCGCTCTCTTCTGCCTCCACTGTTCATTAACAGACAATGACGAGAGCGTATGACAGCCCCACGTCACAATAATAAAGAGCTTTGTTAGAGGCTTCCAGTCTCCTCTATGCTTACAGACATGGAATGAATCACTATATTATAATAGACAATTGATTGTACTTGGATGTGATGATACACACTGACCTCACTTTCTCATACACACACACACACACACACACACACACACACACACACACACACACACACACACACACACACACACAAGCTATAAAATCCCACTTGCATGCATTGTTTTCAACCCGTATACGTGACCCTGGACCACAAAACCAGTCTTAAGTAGCATGGGTATATTTGTAGCAATAGCCAACAATACATTGTATGAGTCAAAATTATCGATTTTTCTTTTATGCCAAAACTCATTAGGATATTAAGTAAAGATCATGTTCCATTACAATATATTGTCAATTTCCTATCATAAATATATTAAAACTTACTTTCTGCTTAGTAAGCATTGCTAAGAACTTAATTTGGACAACTTTAAAGGAATTCTCTCAATATTTTGATTTTTTTGGCCCCTTAGATTCCAGATTTTCAAATAGTTGTATCTCAGCCAAATATTGTCCTATCCTAACAAACATACATCAATTTATTTTACATCAAGCTTATTTATTTAGCTTTCATATGATGTATTTCATATGACACATTTCCCACAAGTCTGTATGTTTTAGGGATAGTTCACCTCAAAATGAATATTCTCTAGCCATTTGCTCAACACCAATCCAAACCTCTAAAAATAATTGATCTGTGCAATAACAATGACGGGTAAATTAAGACGTCAAGCCTGAAGAAGAACACAAAAGCATCACAAAAGTTGTTCTTTCAGAGTCTTCTGAACAAAACAATAGCTTTATCTGACCAAGGGGTCAAATGTTAAGCTAAAAAAGTCCTAACATCCACACATCCACACTAGTGCACTTTGACAAGTACGCAAGAGAACTAGTCTGGTCTGATTCTTAATTCAACAGCTCAAATGAGGGGACGATCACTGATAACAACCTAAATTTCTGTCTACTGCAAAGACTTAAGATATTGTACCACTTTTAAATCATACTTTAGATTTGACATCTTAAGTCACTATTGTCATTACATGGAAAACCGTGATCAAGGTATTGTCTAAAAGGTCTCCTTTTGTTTTCCACAGTGGAAAGTGAGCCATAAGTGCTTGGAACGACATGAAAGTGAGAAAATAATGACAGTATTTTTTATTCTTAGGTTAACTGTCCCTTTGACCGTTTCTCTGCCTGAATGAGTGCCCAGCCTATAACCACCAGTGTCCACTCCATGCTGTAATTACTGTAATCTCCAGTATGCAGTGCGCACTTATTTCATTATAGACGACCAGTCACAAGAAGAGAAAGAAGAGAAGGAAAAGAAGGCAAAAGGCGCTCTGCTTGTGTCACAGCACAAAAACATCTGCTGGTGGTCAATCCCCAGCATGATTGTATGATTTTGAACAACACTTAATCGTATAATTTCAACAGAATATGCTCATCACATAGCACCTGTGTCACTATGAATTTTTTTCAGTCACTATTCCCTCAGAGATAGGCTAACCGTTTTATTGTCCTGTGAACGTGGCAGGATGTAATTGCACTAAGAAAAAAAGTGCTGATGTTGTGCTTCAAATATATCAAATCCCTTTACATATAGAGTACAATAAACCGTCAGCGTTATTCACTCGCTCAATCTGGCAAATAAAGATTTTATGTCTTATTTGTTTGCACGTTGCGATGTGTGTCCAATTAAAACCGCACTGCGTTTGCGCCAAGTTATATTCGCCAAAGTGACACAAACATTTATTCCAATCCTCTCTAGTTAGGATTTTAAACTTATCTAAACAATATGGCAACAGTTGGAGCTCCGCCGACTGAATGACTGACTGGCTTAATGACGGTGTCAAATATCCTTTCCTCCCCCATCGCTTTTACAAATAAACGGCATTTTACAAAACACTAATTTTGTTACGTTGTGACGTCAGTTTATAACAGAACATAACGCTGCAATAATAAAACACTGCAACAAATCCAGTTGTATTTGTATTGAAGGCGTCAAACTTACCTCTGGCGAGTCAGTGCGTAACGCTCACGGGCTGTCAGCGCGTCCAAAAACGCTTGAAAACGCACACAGCGCTTGGTTTTACAAGAGCACCATTTCAAAACGAGGCCAACAAATCCCACATTTTCCAAAGAAAGACTCCGCTCCTTGTGTTTTCCCGCATGCTTTCTTTCTTGACGGCTAGGAGAGCGAGCGAGCGGGCGAGCGGCGCGATGGTCGGTGTCGGTTTACGCAGCGGAACTCTCTCCGTTCACTCCCTTTGTAGTAGTTCTAGAGAGGGAGGGTGTATTAAACCCGTCCAGATCCACTTCTTCAAAGCGGTTCCCCTCGGTCTCAGCAACTTGAACCCCGCGCCCCTGTTCAAGTGAAGCTCTGTGAGAGAGACAAAGGTGCTTAGCGGATGGGAAGCGCAGCTCCAGTACGCCACACACACTGCACTGGAGGATATACTGCCTCCTGATGGGTATCGGTAAAGCGATGAGGCGGACCGGTGGCTCACAAAAGCAGTACAAACAGGTCCCCGCCCCAACCTCCCCTGTCCTGTACGGGAACGGGGCCGGAATATCATCATAATCAGACGGAGTGAACATTTGTCATTCTCTAATGGACTCCTGTGCTGTAGCCTACTACATTATTTTAATGACTTTTCTAACACTTTAAAGTATTAAAGTGCGTGACACATTACAGTATCCAGGCTGTTACCTTTTATACAAGCTGTTATATGTACGGTTAAACTGTAGCCTAAGTTACTTTACAATTACATATGTAAAGTTATTGAAGATTTAATAGGATAACATGTAATTTTACAACATAATGCTTTAAGGTTTTTGGAAGTAAAAGTGTGAATAATTTACACTCAAAAGCTTTACATCTTAAATAACTGAAATATTGTATGTGCATTACATAATAGCAATACATAGCATTGTTGTGCTTCACGTTTAATATTAATATATTTAAATAATTGCTTCTTGTTATTGTTATTAGCTGAAATACAATACGAGTCAAAAGTTTGTTTACAGCAATTTTAATAAAGTTTGAAATATTTTTACTATTTAAAATAAATGTTTTCTATTTTAATATATTTTAAAATGTAATTTATTCCTTTGATTTCAAAGCTGAATTTTTAGCATTATTACTCCAGTCACATGATCCATTAGAAATCATTCTAATATTCTGATTTGCTGCTCAAAGACATTTTTTATTATTAATGTTTAAAACAGCTAGAGAGAGATTTTTTACAGGTTTCTTTGATTAATAGAAAGTTCAGAAGAACAGCATTTATCTGAAATAGAAATCATCTGTAACATTATAGATGTCTTTATCATTACTTCCAATCAATTTAAAGCATCTCTTGCTAAATAAAAGTATTAATTTATATAATTTCTTTCCAAAAAAAACAAACAAAACTGTACTGACTCCAAGCTTTTGAATGGTTTAGTAATGTTACAAAATATAAAAGTATATTTTTATTTCAGATAAATGCTGGTCTTTGGATCTTTCTATTCATCAAAGAATCCTGAAAAATGTACTCAACTGTTTTAAACATTGATGATTATAATAAATGTTTCTTGAACAGAAAATCAGCATATTAGAATGGTTTCTGACAGATCATGTGACATTGAAGACTGAAGTAATAATGCTGAAAATTCAGCTTTGATCACAGGAATCAATGACATTTTACAATATATTCAAATACAAAGCAGTTTTTTACATTGTTTTTATATATGCAAAATAAATGTATTATAAATCAACAAAGTTATGAATTGAAATATACAGGCACTAAAATTCTGATAGACAGAGAGAGAGAGACAGAAAGACAGACATAGACATAGATAGATAGATAGATAGATAGATAGATAGATAGATAGATAGATAGATAGATAGATAGATAGATAGATAGATAGATAGATAGATAGATAGATAGATAGATAGATAGATAGATAGATAGATAGATAGATAGATATGTCTGGGGTTATGATTAAAACATTAGAGTTGAAGCAGGAGGAAGCAAAACAACCCTCAGATAATCTCTTATATTCTTATTTCAGTAGATTCAATGGATTTCGGCCGTCTCTGCATTTTAACACTTGAATGGATCTGTCTGTCTGCATCCTCGGCTTAAAACAGTCTATCATGTAATATATTTAGAGATAAGCATCTTGCCTTTGACAAAGACGAAGGATTAACCTAAATTAAAAGGGTATTTCAAAGGGTATATCTCAACCTTTATGTGGCATATATTACTATAAAAAAGCATGTAACTAATTATACATCATCTTAAAGGGACAGTTCACCCAAAAATAAAAATTCTGTCATTAATTACTCAACCTCACGTGATTCCAAACCTGTAAGACCTTTGTTCAGAACACAAATGAAAATATTTTTGATGAAATCCGAGAGCTTTCTGACCCTGCATAGACAGCAAGGGTTCACAAGGGTGAGTAAATAATGACAGACTGAATTTTTTGGTGAATTATTCCTTTAAATAGTACAGGTGGATAGCCAAGGGACTGCAGCAGACCTTGAATGTTTAGAGTGCCTTCGGTTGAGTAGACGGAGCGTTTCATACCTCTCAAACTAAACATGTATAACTGCAGTTGTGACACTCAATTATGGGCAGTGCTTCCTCTAGTGTAATCATAATGGAAATCTTCATTATACTTCTGAGTGGCACAGGCTACTTAAATAAAAGCCTCTTGCCCCAGAGGCCCCTCAGATTCACGAATAAAAGCCTTGAGTGCGGGCGCTGGCAATGGAGGAAGCATAGATATCATTTAGAATCTGTTTGGATGAGGATTTACTCTGGGAGGCGAATCGAATGGATAATGGACACCAGTCCACAGCAGGACCCAGGAGACCACAGAGAGATGAATCCACAAAACCTTTCACATTATAACAAAAACAGTCTCCATCATGCCAAGCTGCATGGTGAAACATGCAAATGCCACGGCATATGGAGCACCTTTAAAGATTAATTTGACCCAATAAGAAGGATTTTATTTGTATTTCTGTACTGCATCTGTGCACGGTTTCAATCAATTATCGGCTGGGAATGCTGAGTACTTATGGCGATCACACATGGTGTACCAGTAGTAGAGCTCAATGATTCCCACAAAATGGAAATAATAACAGAATCACAGAATTCTGCAAATTTTGGATATTAAAAGTAGTAGGTGTCAACCGATTATCCATTAGATGGCTGATTATGAGCACCAATATAAAGCATTTTTATAGTTATAGGTATCGCTGTCATTTTCAAAACCGATTTGCCAATAAAATAATTTAAAAAGCTTTTAAAGAAAGTTTTTTTTTGTTAGAGCCCTTGTTATACTTAAGTTTGAAATTTATTTTAATTTATATATGTATATATCGGTTTAAAATATCGGTTATCGATACCAGTGAATATTAAAACACAAAAACTGATTGCAGGTTCTTAAAATTATTAAATTGTTAATGTTTTATGTCTTCATTTGATTGCTACTTTTAATAATAAATTTGTATTAAATTATAAATTCGGAAATATGAAATCGGTATCACTGTCATTTTTCAAAACCGATTTGTTGATAAAATAATTTAAAAGCATTAAAATATTTTTTTTGTCAGAGCCCTTGTGTTGACATTAATTTTATTTTTACACACACACACACACACACACATGGGTTTACATGTTTTATGGGGACATTCCATAGGCGTAATGGTTTTTATACTGTACAAACCGTACTTTCTATCGCCCTACACCTACCCTACACCTAAACCTAGCCCTCACAGGAGATTGTGCACACTTTTACTTCATCAAAAAACTCATTGTGCATGATTTATAAGCCTGTTTCCTCATGGGGACCTAAGAAATGTCCCCACAAGGTCAAAATCTACTGGTATTCCTATCCTTGTGGGGACATTTGGTCCCCGCAATGTGATGAATACCAGGTACACACACACACACACACACACACACACACACACACACACACACACACACACACATATATATATATATATATTAGTGGTGGGCCGTTATCGGCGTTAACGTGCTGCGTTAACGTGAGACTCTTATTCTGGCGATAAAAAAATATCGCCGTTAATCTATTCTCAAAGTTGGGTTGGGAGCTGGGTCTAAACTACGTAAGCTCTGATGACTTTCACCTTGATATTTTAGCGCGGATGACGTATAGCTAGTCGAATTGCACTGTAGGGGGCGAGAACGAGTCTTCAACTTCTGTGAAATTACCACATCAAATGAGACGTGCAAACATGGATGCAGTTATGAAGCCGCTTCAGGGCAGGTGCGTTGCTAGACCCTTTTTACTGGGGCCCCAGTGAAAATCTGCTGTGCCCCAGTAAAATCTCAAATTTGAGTTATAATTTACTTTGATAATCCCGAAATAAAGACATTAAACTATATGCAACAACTGAATTGACGCTTCTAAAAGCAACACAGTTTAATGGAAGACTATGCACGCAGAAATCCATGCCCGTGTGCGTCTGTGTATTTAACGGCAACGCGCACGTCGTGCAGCCTTTTGCGCAGAAGTACTTGGTTACACAAGTTTGTAGAGGTAATAATGTTGTAAATGCAATTGTCAAGCAGTTTGTGCACACAAATTGCACACATATTCTGAAAATGCCTTCAGCAGAATTCAAATTAGCCATTTTAATCTAGATTAATCTAGATTAATTCCAAGATTTAATCTAGATTTTTAATCTAATTTAATTTATTAGATATGATTTTTATTATTAAAAATTTAATTAACAATTAAACTGGTAAAAACATGAAATTTAAGGAAAAAATAAAACAATTTCACAGGATGCTAAAAATGTAATATCTGTATCTATTAATTGCTATTAATTTGTATATCATTCATGATTTCAATTGATTAGAAATTATTTTTGATCACTAAATTTTCATTTGAAACTGAATTATATATAAATATATTTATATAATAGAATTATATATATAAAAATATATAATTTTGATAAATATATATATTTTTTAAAGATAATCAATATTTTAAAGATATTTAAAATGAATTAAAATTAAATGTTATCTTGGCTGTGAGGTTAACAACAGTAACATAATAATAATAATAATAATAATAATAATAATCATCATCATCAATTACTTATACTTTAACTTTAGTATCTCTAAAATGTAATTTAACCATTAAAACAGAATCCAGAAAAAAAAAAAAAAAAAAAAAAACCTCACACACAAAATAAAATGAAACAAAAAACAAAGCAAAATAAAATTAAATACAATTAAATTAAAAATACTAGAAAATTGATACAGGATAAAATAATAAAATAAAATAAATACTTGGAATTTCCGAAAGTGCTGCACTATTTCATGAAGTCTCTAACGGAATATGAATAAATAAATGGCATTTAACATTACAAACTGTAGAAAGAAACAACCCTGTTGCTTGCATCAGTTCAAAGGATTTACGTGCAAACCTTGTCTGCTTTTATTTTTGTGAAGGTTCTGCCCTTGATGGAAGATTTTTCAGGGGTTATTCTCAATTCTGATTAAGTTATGGAAGAGGGTAAGTCTTGGTGATACATGCTGAACCTTGAGAAGACGCTGCCTTTTGAGTGAAACACCTTTCAGCACTCTACGGAAATGCAGAATCACTTTTTGAGTGAGAGTTGACTTTGTTTCTATTCACAGTTCCAGCTTCAGCAAGGTTGTATTAGTCATGTGGAACCGGCACAGCTTGGAATATAGCACACAAAGCAGACAAATGTGGAAACTAGGCCAGGACAAAGAGGTAAGGTGTACACTCATTAGGATGGGGTCCAGAGGTCCAATTCCCAAAGCTACAACTATAGATATATTACTACAGCTCATATGCTCTAATTTAGACACAGTGCTAAAAACATGCACTGTCATGATAGTGAAAATACAGTATGACTACACAAGTTCACTAAACAAGATTTAGGTGAATGTTTATCAATATGCATGTGGAAAGTCAATAGTCAAATCTATGAATCTACAAATGTACCATTAAAACAAAAATTTTAAATAAACTGAATGACAACAGAAACATTAAAACTTAATTTAATTTAAAAAATTGACCATTATGACTGGTTTTGTGGTTCAGGGTCACATGCATGTAAAAACACGTATATATATATATATATTTTTTGTAGTGAGTAACATTAGTTTCTTTTTTTAATACTAAGAGATGTCAAGTAGGTTTGTAGTAGTCTACGAGTTGTTAGTTGTAAGTTGGTAAGAAAATGTTAGTTAAATAAATAAATAAATACATTTTAAAATGTAAAATAGCCCTAAATTAAAAATATATTATATAAAATTGTAATATATTATTACATTGTTTAAAAAGTGTTAACAATTCAATTGATTAGACATGTTTTTATTTAAAATGTAATTAATTGATTAGTTAACTGATTAATTGAATATTTTTTTATTTGAGACAAAAAAAAGAATTTTAATAAATATATTTTTTTAAAGATAATAGCCCTTTAAAACTTGTTCTACACAACAGACTCTTGACAATATGAGGCTTATTATAGACTTATAAATGACTTATAGGATTATAAACAAATAAATAAGCAAACAAACCTTATATACATAAATTGTAATAAATTGTTTAATCTAATTGATTAGACATGTTTGTTATTATTTAAAATTTAATTAAACAATTAAACTGGAAAACATGGAATTTATGAGAATTAAAACAGAATTTGGGAAAAAATAAAACAAATTCATGGGGCACTAATATTTAATAATTGTTACGTTTTGAAAAATAATTGCTATTAATTTGTATATGCCTATAATTCATTATTTTAATTGATAAGAAATGCTTTATGATCACTAGATTTAAATAAAAAAAATAATAAATACAATTTTTTAAAGACAACAACCATTTAAAAACTCGTTCTACACACTGGATTCTTGACAATACGAGGCGTATTATGGGCTTATAGAACTATATTTAATAAATAAATAAATAAACAAATAAGCAAGCAAAAACAAACCTTTTAAATGATGTAAAAACACGTAGCAAATTATTAAAAGTGTTAAAAATTAAATAGATTAGACATGGTTTTTAATTATTTAAAATGTAAATAAACAATTAAACAGAAAAACATGGAATGTGGGAAAAATAAAAAAAGAATTCGGGGAAAAATAAAAATTTCACATGGTGCTAAAATGTAATATTTGTTAATCTTGTAATAAATTGCTATTAATTTGTACACAATTCATGACTTTAATTGATTAGAAATGCTTTTTCATCAATATATTTGTCAGGAATATGTCTGTGTCTTGTTCTGTTCTCCTAGTGTTTTTCCCCCTATGTTTCCAGTTCTAATGGTTTAGTCCTTGTCTTCCCCTCTAGTTTTGTTTCCATTTGGTTTGTTCATGCCCATATTTGTATTTCCCCCTCGTTATCCTGTTATCTTGTTTGTGACCACGCCCCCGTTTCAGTATATTTAAGAGTCTGTGTTTGCACACCCCGTTTGTCGGTCAATGTATATGTTACTTCTGTTTGTTTGGTCATGTGCTCATTTCTTGCTCTCAGTTTTGTTTATTTGTTATCATTTGCAGTATTTTATTTAATAAACCTTATTCATTCAGTTACTCCGGTTCTCCTTGTCAATCTTCACTCCTCAACCAGCCAGATTGTGACAGATTGACCGACCTGAAACTGTAAGATGTTCCGGGCAGAGGAGCGGATTATGGGGATTCGGCAGGCAGAGAGGCCGTTGGAGCAATATGTTGAGGAATTTGAGTGTTTGTCACCTGGTGAGTTGAAGTGATGCTATGGTTAACACGTGTTTTCTAATGGGGCTAAACGATGATCAGCTGTTCTGTTCGGTAACTCCTGTGGATCGCTGCAAACCTGTTGCAGAATTTATTAACCATGTCCTGGCCCTTAGTCATTCCAATTTTTATGTCGATGTGGAAGATTCTAATCTTCCCCCCATTAGAGAATACGTGGCCACTCCAGCTCACCACCAGCCAGCTTCCTCCACATGTTGTTCCAACGAGCTCGCTGTTTCCGGTCTCCCCTCACTCCCTCCAGATCTACATAGCTCCTCCCTCCTCGTCAGCCCGGAGCTCGCAGCCAGCCCTCCGACGTCATGGCCTGTCTTGATGGCTAGCGTGCTAGACCCACCATTAATGTCAGTACGGGGAGCAAATATCCAAATGGCTGCCCCAGCGCACCCGCAAGCTCACCAGATGGCTGTCCCGCCAGCTCGCAAGATGGCTGTCACGCTCGAGTCTGCAAGCAAGATGGCTGCCATGCCCGAGTCTGTGAGCAAGATGGCTGCCATGCCAGAGTCTGCATGCAAGATGGCCGCCGTTCCTGGCCAAGATGGCCGCCAAGCCTGAATCCCTGGCCAAGATGGCCGCCGTTCCTGAGTTCCCAGCCAAGATAGCCGCCAAGCCTGAATCCCTGGCCAAGATGGCCTTTGTTCCTGAGTCTCTGGCCAAGATGGCCGCCAAGCCTGAATCCCTGGCCAAGATGGCCGTTGTCCCTGAGTCTCTGGCCAAGATGGACGCCAAGCCTGAGTCCCCGGCCAAGATGGCCGCCAAGCCTAAATCTGCACCCAAGATGGCTACCAACAAGTCAGAATCTCCACTGGTTCCGCCCAGTCTCCCAAAGTCTTCGCTGGTTCCGCCCAGCCCTCCGGTGACCGCGCCGCCAGAGCGCCCTCCGGTGACCGCGCCGCCAGAGCGCCCTCCAGTGACTGCTTGCCCAGAGCCTGCTCTTCCAGTGTCTCCGCTGGAGACGCCCAGCCCTCCAGAATCTCCGCTGGGGTCGTCCAGTCCTCCAGAGCCCGCTCCTCAAGAGCGCCGTCCAGAGCCCGCTCCTCAAGAGCCAGCGCGCCCTCCAGAGCCGGAGCTCTCTCCTGCGCGCCCTCCAGAGCCGGCGCTTTCTCCAGCACGCCCTTCCGTGCTCTCCTGGGTGGACTATGCCTTAAGTTTCCCCAAGAGCCCCCAGATCCGCCATGGCCACCTGGACTGTTTACCCGGCCATGGCCCCCTGAGCTCCCAGATCCGCCATGGCCACCTGGACTGTTTACTCGGCCATGGCTTCCTGAGCCCCCAGATCCGCCATGGCCACCTGGACTGTTTACCCGGCCATGGCCCCCTGAGCTCCCAGACCCACCATGGCCTCCTGGACTGGTTACCCGGCCATGGCCACCTGAGCTCCCTGATCCGCCCTGGAGACCACCTCTGTATCCTGTGTCCCTTCCTAGTGGTCTCCAGGGCGCCCACCCTCCCTCCCCTATATATGTTATTAGGCGCGAGACGCGCCTTCGGGGAGGGATGAGGGGGGGGGATTGTAATGTCAGGAATATGTCTGTGTCTTGTTCTGTTCTCCTAGTGTTTTCCCCCCTATGTTTCCAGTTCTAAAGGTTAGTCTTTGTCTTCCCCTCTAGTTTTGTTTCCATTTGGTTTGTTCATGCCCATATTTGTATTTCCCCCTCGTTATCCTGTTATCTTGTTTGTGACCACGCCCCCGTTTCAGTATATTTAAGAGTCTGTGTTTGCACACCCCGTTTGTCGGTCAATGTATATGTTACTTCCGTTTGTTTGGTCATGTGCTCATTTCTTGCTCCCAGTTTTGTTTATTTGTTATCATTTGCAGTATTTTATTTAATAAACCTTATTCATTCAGTTAATCCGGTTCTCCTCGTCAATCTTCACTCCTCAACCAGCCAGATTGTGACAATATTTTCATTTGAGACAGAATAAAAAATATAATTTTAATAAATATAAACTTATAAAATATAGCCCTTTAAAAACTTGCTCTACGCACCCGATTTGGTAACACTTTATAATAACTATCCGTTATAACTAGTTAATAGACCATTAATAAACTGTTCGTTAATGAGTAATAAATGACTTGTTAAATAACAGTTAATAGTTTGTTAATTATTTATAATTGTGCCTTATAGATAGCCAATAGATAACTTACAAGCTGTTAGTTAACAAGTTATAAATGACTTGTTAACTGTATTTTAATGATTTATAACTATACCTAATAAATTAGTAATAGATCATGAACAAGCTGTTTGTAAATTACTTACTAAAGACTTGTTAAGTATCAGTTAATAGTTTATATATGTTATTGGGACGTTATTCTAAAGTTGTAACTATTCTTCATTTATTAACTGTTAGTAAATGAGGAATAGTTGCAACTTTAGAATAACGTCCCCCTAACATACATAAGCTAATAACGAACACTTAACTAATACATTAACTCACACTTTACAGATCAGTTGTTCATAGTTTAACCACCTACTAATAAAAGTGAAACATGGTAGAACAGCAAATGGATCGCCGCTGGTTCACTCAGTATAGAGGGTCCAAGGTGTGATAAAACATCTTCATATCAATAATGCCAATGGCTAGATTTTTATTTATTTTGTTTTCATGTTTAGCACAAAAAGTGCCCAAACCTCAGAAAAGCCTATGGGTGGAACAAGGTTGAGGTACAAAAATTGTGTATTTTAAATATCACATCAAATTTCTGTAGCTTGAACTTGTTCCATCCATTTGCTGTTCTACAAAGTACAAAGTCACTGGTATTAGTAGATGGTTAACTATGAACAACTGATCTGTAAAGTGTGAGTTAATGTATTAGTTAAGTGTTAGTTATTAGCTTATGTATGTTAGTGGGACGTTATTCTAAATTTGCAACTATTCCTCATTTACTAACAGTTAATAAATGAAGAATAGTTGCAACTTTAGAATAACGTCCCAATAACATATATAAACTTAACAAGACTTTAGTAAGTAATTTACTAACAGCTTGTTCATGATCTATTACTAATTTATTAGGTATAGTTATAAATCATTAAAATACAGTTAACAAGTCATTTATAACTTGTTAACTAACAGCTTGTAAGCTATCTATTGGCTATCTATAAGGCACAGTTATAAATAATTAACAAACTATTAACTGTTATTTAACAAGTCATTTATTACTCATTAACTAACAGTTTATTAATGGTCTATTAACTAGTTATAACGGATAGTTATTATAAAGTGTTACCCTTGATTTTTGACAATATTAGGCTTATAATAGTCTTATAGTATTATTAATAAAAAAACAAGCAAACAACGCTTTAAAAAAAACAACAACATATATATTTTAATAAATTATCAAATAGCTTAAAAAGTGTAAAAAATTTGATTGATAAGATGTTTTTATTATTTGAAATACAATTTTACAATGTTAATCAATGTTAATCTTTTAATAAATTGCTATTAATTTGTATACAATTCATGATTTTATTTAACAAGAAATTATTTTCGATCATTTTCATTTTTCATTTTCATTTACATTTTCATTGAGAACTAAAAATATATATAATATACATATTTAAGAAAACAGCCCTTAAAAAAGTTCTACTCACATGATTCTTGACAATATGAGGCTTATTATAGGCTTATAAATGAACCTCATATTGGTTGCTCAGGCCAAAACATTAAAATAATTGAATTATCATCTATTGGCATCTACAAAACTTCCATACGGCTGCATTCATCATAAATGCATCACTTCATCAAATGCATCACCATCATTTCTCATGAGTGCACATTACCTTAAAAGCATATTTTTAACTTCAAGTCTTAACTTCGTCCCAACAGCGAAATAAATCTAGAGCGACTTGAGCATTTTCATAGCAGCCTGACTCCCAGGAGTGATGTGGATAGGCTAGCCGTGTCTGTCGTCTAACTCTATTTACCTGCAGCCGAAAGAGAAACGCTGCCAGGTTCAGCTACAGTTCAGGGAGAGAGCCAACATGCTCAGTTCTGGATGACAGGCCCGGAATTGACTTGCACTAGTGCACAGCAGGAAGATGATAGCAGAGCTACTGCAAGCCTTGCTATAAGCTAATCTGGAGCAATTAAACGAAAACAATGAGAAAATAACACAAGGCAGCTTCAATATATAGTTGAGGGGGAAAAAATGCTCAGCGCTGCAGAATTAGATGGAAATTAGGGGGGAAAAACGGCAGGGTATAAGGAAGCTAAATCCTATCGTGTTAGCGTCGAAGGCCTGCTGCAGATTTTTTGGCGTCTTACCGATGCAGAGACACACTTTCAAAGCGAATGAATGTTGATGAGAACTTGTTTTAGTCGTCGGGTTTAGGTAAACAGCGAGTATCTGGCACAGCATGTAGAGGCCTAATTAAGCCTCGCTTATTCACACAACTCTGCGGCCAATTCTGAAATCACCAAGCCACTCATTTCGTATGCAAAGCATCTAAGAAAGAGCGAGAATTTCGCTATCACTAATGCATCATCTGAAAGCCGGGAGGTTTCACAGGATACGGATGCTTTGGACAGCTGTGGTAATTCCTTCTGCCTGGTACTAAACTTGCTGCCAAAGCGGTGATGAATTCATTGAATGCTTGAATAAGTTCAGATATGAAAGGAACCGCCTGAGATGTTCTGGCAACTTTTCATCCTGCACCAAAAAGTAGCTCAGATCTTTCCGTTCGCGTGGAACCCTGCCCAACTTTTGAAGATTCATGCACAAAGCACCATGTCGTTCATAATCTCAGGACGGAGGCTGCTGTGAGGGCTTTCCAAGAAAGACAAATCTGCCGCTGGTTGCTTCCACATCACATCTAAAGATACGGCCCTCCAGAAGGGTAATTTAAAATCAAGTGCGATAGCATCTTTGCTAAAGGCGGTGAGGTACCATTTGCAGAGCGATAGTTTATATAACCTCAAACACAAATGATAATCAACAGAAGGGAGCGGATGGATTCTGTTTCACAACAACAGCTTGTTCTCATTTGAGTTAACACCTTAAAAACACCTCTGTTCACTAAAGAGCCAATGTCCCAAGATGGCATGTCAAAACATTTGATATGCGCTTTTCTTTTCTTTTCTTCTCTTCTCTCCTCTGAGTTGCTGCAATGTTAGGAGCGCAGGAAAAAATAACTTGATGGATTGCAAGGCATCTACAGTTGCTGGCCAACAGCATCTAATCATGTCCTAGCTATGCGACCCTTTAATGAGGTCCTTGGATCAAATAAGGACAAACTACTCCATCTTAACTCTTAAAGGTGAAATGACTCATTTTTTTGGCACAAGCATTGGCAAAGTGAAGTGCAAAAACAGTGACAGGTTGATTTGCCACCACTGGTTGGTCAAACAAACAGTCCCGCCCTCAAACTCTCGCTAATCACGTCAGGATGCTAAAACAAACAGATCAATATTTTGATAGCGCCTCGGTGTTTGCTCTTTAATGCGTATACTTGTCACTGCATATTAAGCTGGGATAGGACAAAGTGTTTTAATTTCCAGAACGCACATCAACCTAGTCGATCAGACAGCAATAACGTTTAAGACAGTGAGTTGACTACTAAGGAACGAAACTCGCCGAGGTTGATTTTGAAAGTAATTTAAAAACAACAGTTACAGGGCGACCTGTGTTAGTTTAGATTTACTAGGAGGTGACATATGTTTCTTCTTATCATGAGGCGCCAAGTGCAACCTAACTAATTTTGTGGGTTGATCTGAGTCATATTCTTGCACAGTGCTTTGACAAATTGTGCCTGTCCTAATCTCTTTGCCCTCTCTATGGTCCCATCTACAGTGCCTTGCGAAAGTATTCATACTCTTTCTTTTTTTTTTTTTTTTTTTTACATTTTTGTTATGTTGCAGCCTTATGTTAAACTGCAAAAAAATATTTTTTCCCCCACATCGATCCACACTCCATACACCATAATGGCAAAGCAAAACAAACAAATTGTTAATATCTTTGCAAATGTATTCAAAATAAAAATGTAAATGATTCCATTGCATAAGTATTCATAATCTTATCTGGGACAGTTCATATCATTGCAAGGTTTTTTTCTCCATTTCTGTCACCTGTGGAGTTTTGGTTCCTTGCCGCTGTCGCCTCTGGCTTGCTTAGTTGGGGACACTTTCCAGCGATACCGTATACTATTTGAACTGAACTGGATGATGATATCACTGAATTCATTGATGAACTGCCTTTAACTGAAAATTTATTATTTACAATAATGCGTTACTTACACACTATGGTGCTGTTTAAATACTGTGCAGTTGCTTTGACACAATCTGTATGGTTAAAAGCGCTATATAAATAAAGGTGACTTGACTTGACTTGACTAGATGTTACAAGTGATATTGCACCATATTTGGAACATTCATATCACTTGTAGATGTTACCACACTTTAAGTGAAGCTAACCTGTGGCAAATTCAACTGAATGGCTATTATTTGGAAAGGCACACGTCTTAAAACAGGTTGAAAATGCATATCAGAGCTGAAAATGCATATCAGAGCAAAAACCAAGCCCTGAGGTAAAAAAACTGCCTGTAGAGCTCAGAAACAGGATTGCGTCAAGGCACACATCTGGGGAAGGGTTCAGAAAAAAATCTACTGCACTGAAGGTTCACAGATTTATGTAGTCTCCGTTACCCTTAATGAAAAAAGTTAGAAACAACCAGGACTCTTCCTAGAGCTGGCCTCCTGGCCAAACTGAGCAATTGATGGAGAAGGGCCTTGGTTAAAGTGGTGACCAAGAACCTGATAGTCACTCTAGTTGAGCTCCATGATCTTAAGTTAAGATAGGCGAAACCTACAGAAGGACAAACATCACTGCGAATTCCACCGATCTGGGCTTTATGGCGGTGTGGCAAGACTCAATCCTCTCCTCAGTAAAGACACATGAAAACACACTTGGAATTCGCAAGAAATCACCTAAAGGACCCTCAGACTGTGAGAAACAAGATTTTCTGGTCTGATGAACCTCAATTCCAAACATCATGTATGGAAGAAACCAGACACTGCTCATCACCTGCTGAGTACCATCCTAAAAGCAAGATGTGCTGGTAGCAGTCTCATGCTGTGGGGCTGTTTTTCAGCGGCAGGGACTGAGGGAATCATCAGAGCAAAAGGAAAGCTCAGTGCACCAATATATTAAGATTGTCTTAATGAAAATCTAATTTAGAGCATTCAGATCCTCAGACTGGGCAGAAGGTTCACCTTCCAACAGGACAATGACCCTAAGCACACAGCAAGAGTGGCTTATAGACGATTGAGTGGCCCAGAGACTGGGCTTAAACCCAATCAAAAATTTCTGAAAATGTGAAATCTGAAAATGTGTGCCTGCCCCCATCCAAGCTGACAGAGCTTGAAAGGCCAAATGCTGATGTGCAATGCTTGTCACATCATACCCAAAAAGACTTGAGGCTGTAAAGATGCTTCAGCTAAGTACTGAGTTAAGAGTATGAATATTTATGCAACATACTTAGTTTTTTTATTTTTAATAAATTCAGAAAGTTGTGACAATTCTGTTTTTACTTTGTGGTAACGGTGTATGGACTGTAAATTGATGTGGAAAAAAGCAGTTTAATTTAAAGCAGTTTAACGTATGTAACAAAACATGAAAAAATGAAGGTGTAAGAATACTTTTGCAAGGCACTTTACATAAAAAAAAAAAAAAAACGCCAAAACACACAGTAATGTTTAAAAGTTTGGGGTTGGTAAGATTTTTAAATGTTTTTGAAAGAAGTCTATTATACTCTACAAGGCTGAATTTATATAATCAAAAATACAGTAGAAACCCATTTTACAATAATCTAAATTAATTAATAAATTAATTAAAATAGCTGTTTTCTATTTTAATATAATTTAAAATGAGATTTAATCCTGTGATGGCAAAGCTGAATTACTTTATTCTTCACCTGATCTTTTAGAAATATTTTAATATACTGATTTTGTGCTCAAGTAATAAGTCTTTCATTAATGAATAAACAGTTCAAAAGAACAGCATTTATCTGAAATAGAAATATTTTGTAATATTATTGATTCCTTAACTGTCACTTTTGACCTATTTAACATCCTGGCTGCATAACAGTATTCATTTCTTTACATGTCTTGAACTTTTAAACTTTACTGTAAAACTTAAATAAAAAAACGAATTGCAGTATCTGACATAAAATGCAGAATTTCATAACAAAATGCAGGTATACTTTTAATACACTTAATAGTGAATGATAAAAGCCAATTTGTCAACTAAAATGTAAAGCTAGTACTTCATTTTATGTACTATATATGCATTTCAGTTACAAAATGTACATTCTGTGGAGAACACAGTGCTGACTTTACATTCCCGTTGACAAAATCCAATTGGCTTTTGGTTTTCTGTGTACAAAGTGCATTAAAACGGCATTCTGTCAAGAAACAGCACAATTCATGTCAGTCTACAAAATTAGTCAGGTTACACCTGGCGCCCCATAGGTTTTAGGTATGTTTAAGAAAATCTGAAAGGAAATACTGAGCCCCAACTGGCTTAGTAATGGTTTAGTATAACAGATCTAACAGACTTAACCTCTCTCCTGTCATCTTGACATACAGCACCTGTGAATAGGTCGTCTGACACAGGAGACACCCTGAGTGAATCTTTGAAGAGACGTAACAAGGAGATAAATAAAAAGCTTTATTTATTTATTTAGTTCCTTCCTGCCCTTTCTCATTAACCCTGCGAGACATCTTGATGAATGGCTTTGTAGTGTTTCACAGGTGTCCAATTTACTCTCTGTTTTCGCAGCAGCATTTTGAAGTGTCATTTCGGATTAGTTCATCACTCATTTATGCACCAAAACACCAGACTCACACTCCATCAGCGCTCGCAATTAATAAAACACAAGAGAAACGTTCAATCTACAGCACGTTTAGAATATACAATTAACGGTTATAGCGTCGCCAATGAACCATGTAAGAAGTTATGAGCAGTGAGATGAAATTGTGAAGTTTGGAGTTGGGTACAGATGCATCTTCACGCTCGTCTGAGAGTTTTTATCGCTACATTGGCTGTCTGACAGGAACCCAGGTCTCCCAAAATGACGAGCTGTCACTCGGCATTACATAACCGGTTGAAGTACTGATTTTTTCATGCGGGTACGCAGGAAGGGGCTTGATATATTTGAGTCGTGGGTGGTATTTTTCAATATTGGCAGAAAGTACCGAAACTCATTAACATCTGAGAAAGGCATTAAAAGATGTCGGAAGGAGATGAGTTACACACTTCTCTGTGGCTCTAGCAGGAAATTACATGCCGGCGCTACACGATTTCTCGTGAGTGGCACATCCATTGGGCGCTTTTTTTTTTTTTTTTTGGTTTAAAAAAGAGGACATTTTCACTTTAAAGCCACTTTCGCTGCAGACATTTTTAAATAAACGTACAAATGCGCAGCTGGGTGGCCGCTCCGGGACGATTCAGAGAAGAAAGCCTAGAATTAAGAGGCTCAAAGGGGAAGAATGTGTTTAGAATTCATTTGCACAATTACAAATTGATGAGAGCATGTTAATTCCATCTGATAATGTTTAATTAGATTTGAATATGCAGGGACGCTGTTAAATATTGTACAGGGGTGCAGTCAGTCATTCCCAGATAAAAACATAAATCCGCGCTGTGCGCCATTTCTCATTCTTTGGAGCGGTTCGGATGGAGTCGCTTGGGATGGATTATTCGCTCATCACGGGTAAATGATGAGACGTATCACAGATTCGCAACTGAGAATTTGTGTTTTCGAAACCAACCAAGGCCAACGCTGTGCTGAAGTCACATTATCGCATCGTGGTATGCAAATGTCTTGTGGGACGCAACTAGGAAAGTTGTGAGCACATTTGGACTGTGTTTGAGACTTACTAGGTTGAATCCCCTCTGGCTGCTCCATTGTGCAGCACAGTGAAAAGTGCTGAGAGAGGCATGTTGGGTAGACTCAGGGGACTATACCAGCTCTCTGTTCCTCCCTAGCCAGCCTGTCTCTGGCTGTCTGCTCACTTTAATGAGCGCACACGTACGCTCACACACACACACCCGAACAGTTGCCTCACATCACAGAGCACTCTGATGATAACACAATCCATTAGAATTCAGCTAAGCCCGTAAGTTCTATTAGAACTTCAATGGAAGTTCAAAGAGGAAGTGTTCTTATTCCAGGACTCTTCCCCTGTTCTGAGATAGAGGGGTCTATTGATGTCACACCAGATGAAATTTCACCTGCGAACCAGGGTGGTAATGTTAAAGGAAATGAAAATGTAAATTCAGTCATCAATTGCTCACCCGTGTGACAATATTTCTTCGGTAAGACATGAAAGGAAAAATTTCGGAACAATATCCTAGTCAATCGTTTTAATATAAATGAACATGAGCTGAGTTCCAAAAGGAGCAGCATAAAAGTGGTCTATGTGACTTGTGTACTAAATCTTCTGAATGTCATACAGTAGTTTTGTGCAAGGTAATTCAGCTTATTCTTGTTCTTGTTATTCTCTATACTTGAGAGTTCTTCATAGCAATGTGAACAAATCATGAATCAATTAATCAATTGATCCAGTTCACAAACTGGTTTGTATGATTCATGAATCCAAATGACCCAGATCAACTAGGTTCAGCTAGTTCAGCCAATTGGCTATATCCAAAATCATATGCTCTCTGCACACTTCAGAATCTCGTCAGAAGTAGCAGGTTATCCAGGTACTTTTCACCTACTGTTTCATGAATACTGTGAATTCAAACACTATATAGTAGGGCAGCATGCGACTTCAGATGCAACCATTGTTCTTTGGAGTCAGATCTTTTTTTAGTGAAACAGTTGATTCAGTTTCCAAAACTTGTCTGAATGATTTGTGACCCTGGACCACAAAACCAGTCATAAGGGGCAGTTTTTCTAAATTGAGAGGTATACATTATCTGAAAGCTAAATAAATGAGCTTTCCATTGATGTATGGTTATGCAACTATACAACTATTTGAAAATCTGGAATCTGAGGGTGCACAAAATCTAAATATTGAGGAAAACGCCTTTGAAGTTCTTGGCAATGCATATTACTAATTTTTTTTATATATATTTACGGTAGGAAATTTACAAAATATCTTCATGGAACATGCGCTTTACTTAATAACCTAATGATTTTTGGCATTAAAAAATTAATAATTTTGACCCATGCAATGTATTTTTGGCTTTTGCTACAAATATACATGTGCTACTTGAGACTGTGTCAGTTGTGTTGCTGTCTATGCAGGGTCATAAATCTGTCGGATTTTATCAAAAATATATCATTTGCATTCTGAGTTCGGAACGACATGAGGGTAAGTAATTAATGACAGAATTTTTGGGTGAACTATCCCTTTAACATAATGAAAGGACAGAGTGAATAGCATGTTAAATTACAGTTTGTCCATCATACATGGCTTGATAAAATTTGCAATATAGTCATAACGACAGCTTTCATGATACTTTTTTGAAGTTTGAAAGCAGAGAAGATCAGAAAGAAACTCATGCAGTTTTTGAAGAACATAAGGGTGATGACAGAATATCCATTTTTGGGTGAACTAATCTTGTAGTATACAGTACTTTTTTCTTCTTCCTTGAGCAGATCAAACGCTGGCCTGGTCAAACATCCAAATTATGCTGAAGCTGACATTTCGCCTCTGGTCCCCTCTGTGAAATATACAGAGGTCTGGCTCCGTTGCACATTGCTTAGTAACAAGACTGATATGAACCAATTACTCCCATCTCTAAAGTTAGATCTGAGAAATGCATATATTGTGTAGGTGCAAAAGCCCAAGCAACTGACATTTTTCCAGAATATTTTTAGAGATGATAAAACAACACTCTTGATTTGCAGAAACAGAGGTGCAAATTTAATAACAGGCTCTTGATGTTTTACAGTACATATGAGGATTATATACTGTACTGTATTGTACAGGCTTAGACTATTTTTGCACAATCATCCTGGTTTAGATCACCTGGCAACAAGCACTTTGAACAACTGCCACCCCACCCACTGTTCTGAATCAGCTAATTTAATCAAAATCACGGTGCACTCTCATAAAGCGTCTGCCTTAATGTGATTTAATCAATTACCCGCCTCATATCTGTTGCCCCAGACACACTTGTCGCTTTTAAGGCAACTGATATCATGTGCTCAGAACAACACAATGCAAGCAAATGTGTTTAAAGGATGCCAGCAGATGCCAGTCATTTTCAACTCATATGCCACCAGTTGTTCAAAACATGCATGCCACTTCTCGAAAAAGCATTTTTTGTTGGTGTAGCCTTGGCCTTTGATAACCCCAACAAGATTGTCAATGCCCACCATTGCCCTTTCATATCAATACCACTCTGTTCTGCTGTGCATTCAGGGTCTGCTGGAGTCCATAGGCATGCACGTAGTCCTAAAGGGCAAATTATTCATTTCGGGAAAGTTCAGCCAGTATTCATCTGTCTGCTAAATACCCATTGGCCTGAGAGTCATTTCTGGCCTCCGCTGCTGGCAAACGTCATTCATAGAGGCGATGGTTTCGGAGCGGCCCTTTCATTTCATCTGAGAAGAGAAGCAAACATTTATTTTAATTTCATTGTATGGGGTTCTTCTTAAAGATTCATTTTCATTTTATTAATCCTCCTACAGCTTCAGATTTGTGTGGTCTTTAAACGTCCACCATGGCAGGTCAAAGGAATCTCTGCTGAACTGTTGGAATTAAAAGCGCAATTGATATTCACATGGCGCAACGGACCTCCATCTTCAATTGCAGCCAGACTATTTGCAATAAACCTCACTGGTTAACTAGTTGGATAAGAACCTGTTGGCTTTGTGTGCATTTTGAGTGCTTGGATGATGTGATTTTGCCAGGCGTGTTCCTGGATCGTTTTACGTTTTTTCTAGACAAACATTCCTATCAAAGCAGAACTGATTTACAAAATCAATCAACTCCAACCATAACCTTAAAGGGTTACTTCACCCAAAAATGAAAATTCTGTCTTTAATTACTCATCCTCATGTTGTTCCAAACCAGAACACAAATTAAGATATTTTTGATGAAATCCAAGTGCTTTCTGTATAGACAGCAAATGAAACGTTCCCAGGCCCAAAAAGGTAGTAAAGACATGGTTAAAATAGTCCATGTGACATCAGTGGTTCAACCCCAATGTTTTGTGTGCAAAGAAAACAAAAATAGCAATGTATAACACAACATTTCAGTTGCTTTGCTGTCTACGAAGCTCTTACGAATTTGGAAAGACATGAGGGTAAGTAAATAAATGGGTGAGGGTGAACTAACCCTTTAACCAAAAGCTACCCCTACAATTAGATGGAAATGACAGGTTATTACAAATGTTCAAAAAACCAAGTAACTAAAATTACAAGATATTATTAAGTTGTTCAAATATTGTTCTAACATCAATTCAAGCCTAAAATCTCTTTGGCTGATCCAAGACAATAAATAAATTATTCATTTATGTTATATTATCTCATTATTTTATTATAATAAGCTGTGATAAACTAATGGTTTATTTTTTTTTCCTTAACAATGGAGTAAACAAGCAATATTAAGAAATAAAATATTAAGAACTATACATCAACTTTGAACTCAATAAACTGTATAAGTATTCCATCATATATTAATATAGCAATATATTAATATATGTGACCCTGAACCACAAAACCAGTCATAAGGGTCAGTTGTTTTTTTAAACTGAAAAAAGCTTTCCATTTTTGTTTGTCATGGTTTGTTAGGATAGGACAATATTTGGCCTAAAATCTGGAATCAAAGGTAAAAATATCAAAATATTGAGAAAATCGCCTTTAACATTGTCCAAATGAAGTTCTTAGCAATGCATAATACTAATCAAAAATTAAGTTTTGATACATTTACGGTAGGAAATTTACTAAATATCTTCATGAAACATGATCTTTATGTAATATCCCAATGATTTTTGGCATAAAAGAAAAATCTATAATTTTGACCCATACAAGGTATTTTTGTCTATTGCTACAAATATACCTGTGCTACTTAACACTGGTTAAGGTCCAGGGTCACATATCATATAGCGCATTACAATTCTATAAAAAAAGAAACATATTAAAATATTAAACAAAATAAGTTTTATAAAATAAAAGAAAATGACCATTACTTAAGCTTAAAATTAGGGAATGTAATAAGTTGATACAAATGTTCAAGTACCAGTCCAACCCTGACCCTAAAACTAAAACCTGATTTGTGGATGTTGATCCACGAACCTTAACCCTAAAATCTGATTGGTTGATCCAAAAAAACAAAAATAAATCACACTTACTGACAGTTATAGTTGTAGGCCTATAAAATAACCAATAATTAAGCTTAAAATTAGGGTATATAACAAGTTGATAAAAAAGTACCAGCCCAACCCTAACACCTAAAACCCTATACTTTGCCTATACCATGCTCTATACTTTGCTAAATCACACTACACTTTGTATAAGAGGGTTTTTAATTTTAATTTTTTCTCAGCCGTGGAAAAATCCAAACAGAAACTCCAGATGAACTGTGAATAAGTTGTTCAAACACCAGCAGGTCATAAAGACCCCCCACTCATCTACTCACATACACCGTTCTCCTGACTGAAAACACACGCATATGTGCCCTCTCATATGCCTTGTACTGTGTACATTACACAACCACAACCACTTTTCCAGTAGCATGTGTGTCTGGCAGTCAGAAACAGACAGTACTGTATCACCGAGTACAGTTCGGCTTTTGTGCGAACCTGAATTGTGCATTTATGACTACAGAGCGCCCGCCCCTCGCTACTCCCACTAATAAAAGCAGGATTATTACAAAAATCATCATGTACGACGGCAACGGCTGTTGACTTTACAGGCTCCCCCTTGAAATACTCTAATAATAAAGTTTTGCCGACCTCAGAGGAGCAATTTCCTAAAGCGTCAATGAGCGTCTTTCTACCGGGAGGAAAATAAAAGAAGCCCTGAGGAATATTTCCTGTTTTCAACAGTTTTTTTAGACGCTTCCAATACCGCCGACTTCATATTTCATGTGCCTCGGCCGATTTAAAGGCCTCTCTCGCAGGTTATGCCTACTGATCAAAAATTCATCACAGTGCGAGTGAGTTGCAGTCAGACCGTTTGATCTGTGGCAAATTCGGCCTGTTACGAAGGGTGAAAAAGGAAATACGAATGCTAATTCTGCTGAAAGAAAGAAAGAGAAAACAAAAAGCGTTTGTTCTTCGACTTAGAACAAACAGTCAATTCTGGAAAGCGAACCGTAACGAGGTGCCGGGCGTTTTGTGGCCGTCTGAAATTTGGGGTCCTGAGGGAAAGAGGGGGGATGGTAGGATGGTGGGGGGGTTATGTGGCACTGCTGCATCAGCATGTGTGCAGTAATGTGATAGCAGGACTCCGCCACACAAAGAAAACACGCCTGCTCGAACACTTCCATCTCTGGTCCCCGGGGGTCTGGACGTGGCTCTGTAGTAATTACCGCACTAAACCTGCCCTAAACCGGGCTCTGTCTACAGAGGTGAGGGGAGCGTGCTGTATTGACTGCAGCTGGCCGGCGCTGAAAGGATTCAGCTTCACTCCAGATGTGTTTGAACTGGCAGTGGCCCTCATGTTTTGAGGGAGCTGGGACTTTGCCATATTCTACAAGACTGGAGATACTTTCACCCTAGGCAGGTGAAAGCACTGGGCTTACATTATAAAATGTGGCAAAAAGTCAATACAATATTTGCTTTGTTTCCATACCATTGAGCACAAGCCATTGTGTTATGTTATGCTATTTTATTTATTATTTTATAATCAATCACCCTAAATTACTATGTTAGGTGAAAACAAAGTCCTGGAAATAGGCAAAAGGAGAGAAACAAATAAATGAATAAAGAGTGTAAACTAAGAAAGCAGCAATCTAAAAAAAGGAACTCACATTAATCAAACAAATAATGAAGAGGGATAAAACAGCTAAACATATTGCTGCAAATATTATTCTGCTTATATGAGTGATTATGTTCAGTTGAAAACGTCTTTTTTATTTTACTCTTTAGTTACACTAAATTAAAAATAGCCTTAAAAATAGCAATAAAATAATTTATTTATTTGTTTGTTTGTGCCATTTTGATATACTGTTGAGGTCAAAAGTTCACATACACCTTGCAGAATCTTCAAAATGTTAATTGCAAAATAAGAGGTATCACACAAATTGCATGTTAATTGAATTTAGTGTAAATTTACTGATTAATTTAGTGATAATTGTTCAAGAGTCCCTTATTTGTCCTGAACAGTTTGAATGCACGCTGTTCTTCAAAAACATCCTTCAGGATCCACAAATTCTTTGGTTTTTCAGCATTTTTGTGTATTTGAATACAAAAATGACTGTACAGTATGATTTTGAGATCCATCTTTTCACACTGAGGTCAAATGAGGGACTCATATGCAACTATTACAGAAGGCTCAAATGCTCACTGATGCTCCAGAAAGAAACACACTGCATTGCAAGAGCTGGGGGGTGAAAACTTTTGGACTTAAGGGTAAATTTAACTTATTTTGTCTTCTGGGGAAAAAGTACTGTAAATATCTTCTGTAACTTCTGAAGGACAGTACTTAACCTTAACCTTCAGTACCTTGAACCTACTGTAATAGTTGTAAATGGGTCGCTCAGTTGTCCTCAGTGTGAAAAGATGGATCTCAAAATAATGTTATTTTTGGAAAAGGTTCAAATACACACAAATGCTGAAAAAAACAAAACATGTTATAGACCTGAAGAACAGTAGGCAGTTTAAGTGTTCAGGACAAGCAAGGGACAAAAAAAAAAAAAAAAAAGATTAAGAATCAAGCTTTTGTAAATGTCTTTTATGTGAAATATCTTATTTAGGACAGTACTAAAAAATATTGTGCATTTTGTATGATCTCTCTTATTTTGGTAAAAATTCTTAACAATTTGCAGATTCTGCAAGGTGTATGTAAACTTTTGACCTCAATTGTATTGCTTATTTACTCCTATTTTTACGGCCCTTAATTTATTTTACTGATCATAATAAAATAACAAAATATTATAAATAATAAATATATTCTTGCTTATTTAGTTTCTTAGATCAACCAATCAGATTTTAGGTTTAAGGTAACTAATGTAATGAAAATTAAGGATCTGAATCATACTAATTGAACAAGTACGGATAAACTAAAGATGTTAAGTGATTATTAACATAAACATACATTTTCGAATCACAGGCAAAGCAGATCAGATGTAGTTCCGGTCTCAGGTCCCACTAAAGGCTCATATGTCACAAACACACAACTAAACTAACTGTTTTCATCCTCAGTCTCTGAGGAAAGAGGGGGAAAGTGGGAGACGTGTTATCTAATCAACTCCATATGGGATAGATTCAGTGTACATGTGACAAAACGCAGGTCACATGACTTTACTAGCAGTGCTTTTCTTCCCCTCATAGCAGTATAGGAGCAAAAAAGGACCAATCAGATCTGAGGCCCCCCACTTTATCGCCTTAAACCAGTTCTGTTCCTTTTGCTTCAAACAGTCATGCTCTGTTTTGCACAGGGAAGAAACAATAAGAATGTGTTTAGATAAATGTGCAAACAGGTGTCTTTGTGGGAAGGAGTGCTGCTGTGTCAAATCTGGAACTTTAACATACCGCTGCTCCAAGGCAGTTGCAAAAAACCCCTGAAGTAAAGAAAACACTGAATTTATAATTGCGTTACAATTGTAACTGAGGGTTCTCCTACCCTAAAGGAAGAGTTCACCCAAAAATGAAAATTCTGTAATCATTTACTCGCCCTCCTGTCATTCCAAAACAGCAGTACTCTTTTTTCCTGTGAAAAACAAAAGGAGTTATTTTTAAGAATGTTTGTAGACAAAAAAAATCTGTTTCCATTGACTATCATTGAAACTGTTTGGCTACCAAGATTCTTTGAAAGATCTTCTTTTGTAATCCATGGAGGAAAGTTACAGGTTTGGAACAACATGATAGTGTGGAAGCCCATGACCACCACTGAATAAATAATGAAATAAGGGAATTGTGATATTTTATCTCACAATTCTGTCTTTTTCCCCAGAATTGCATCACATAAACTCAAAATTCTGAGTTATAAAGTCAGAATAGCACAATATAAACTCGCAATTGCAAGATATAAACTTGCATTTCTGACTTTTTTTTTCGCAAATCAATTTTTTTTCACACAATTTGACTTTTTTCTCACAAATTTGAGTTTATATCTCGCAACTCTGACTTTGTTTTCTCAGAATAGTGAGACATAAACATGCAATTGTAAGTTATAAAGTCCAATTCAAATCGGACTTTTTCTTGCAAATGCAAGTTTGTTTCTCGCACAAGCCAGTTAGTTTCTTGCAATTCAGATTTTTTTCTTGTGAATGCGAGTTGTATCTTGCAATTCTGACTTTTTCTCTCAAATTTGAGTTTATATCTCCCAACGAGTTTCAATATTTGTCCTATTTAAAACTTGACTCTTCTGTAGTTATATCGTGTACTAATACTGGCGGAAAATGTAAAGCTGCAATTTTCTAGGCCGATAAGATTAGGAACTCCACTTCCATTCCGGCGTAATAGTCAAGGAAGTTTGCTGGAATATCACCCCGGTCAAATTGAACGTTAACTTGCTGGGAACTAATTCCAGGCGCTGTGTAATATTACTCCGCCTGCTGCATCCATATTACGGCAGCAAACTTCCTTGACTATTACACCGGAATGGGAATGTAGTTCCTAATCTTATCGGCCTAGAAAGTCACAGCTTTACATTTTTTTCGCCAGTATTAGTACATGATATAACTACAGAAGTATCAAGTTTTAAATAGGACAAATATCGAAACTCGTTGGTCATTTTTGAACACAATGCTATTGGTCTAATAGGATTCAATGATCTATGCTAAGCTATGCTAAAAGTGATATCGCCAGAACAGGAGAACGGCTGAATGGATTTCAAAACGGTAAAACTCAACTTATTAACTCGGGGGGAGTTGGAGAATGAGCCTATTTCCAAAAAAAGTGGAGTGTTCCTTTAATGGACTGCCATGTGGATTAATTGTGATGTTTTTATTAGCTGTTTGAACTGATTCTGACGGCACCCATTCACTGCAGAGGATCCACTTGTGAGCAACTGATCTAAAGCTAAATTTCTCCAAATCTATTTTGATGAAGACAAAAAGAACTCATCTACATTTTGAATGATCTGATGGCAAGTAAATTTTCAGCTAATTTCATTTTTTTTCAATTTTCATACTTCAAAGGAACCCAAAAATGACAATTCTGTCACCAGTTAAAGTACTCACTCAATTGACTTTCAAATAATAATAATAATTAATAACTAACAAACTAACTAAATAAAATAACATTATATTAGCATAACCAGCATGTCTTTTCAGTTTCTTATTGTGCTGTAAAATTTCCTTACTATTTTTTAAAACGAGTGACAGTGATGGCCTGGAGCAAGAGCACATGTTCAAAAGTGTGTTTAGAGGGATGTAATGGTGCAAAAAGGTGGTTTCAGGGTACTGAAGCAAAGGCACAGAGCTTGAGAAAGAGTTGAGAGGAAGAGAGAGAGAGAGAGAGAGAGAGAGAACAGGAGAGAAAGAGAGAGACTGCTGTGCTGGCTGCTGGTCTGCAGGCACTGCGGAGGAAGAAACACTGGGCTAATTGTTGCAATCCTGCAGCAGCAGACCTGTGACTGAGACTCAACTGTGTTTTCATTCAGACTGAGCACATCTGGGCCTGGCAGCTCTCTGAAACATCACGGCACTATATTAGGCATCGTCCAAAACAACAAACCTAAACGAGAAACACAGAGATGTGTTATCTAATAGCTTGTAGATGACTTTAGGGTAATTTGGCCTTTGTGCATGCACTGTTTTCATTTTTTCCTCTCATGCCCTCTATCTTAATAAGGTTGTTGTTGTTCTGAAGATCATGTGAAAACTCGTATGACTGGCTGCTGGACGCTTATGACGTGAGCCCAGAAAATGCGTATGCATGTGTTAGTCAACGAGAGAGACATTTTATGATGTTAAATGCTTTATAAATAATATGTTACACTTTTCTTTTCTTTTTTTTAGTTACTAAGTTATGAATGATGGGAGGAAGAGAGTCAAAAACAATAATAACATGCAAGGCAAAGGCAGTATGTTCCAATTAGCAAACATCAACACTACTAGATTGCTTTTTTCATAGTATACAGTATGTATACAGTGCATGCATTATGTAAATTTGCTGTATTCCATGCCATATGCAACATGGCTAAAGGGTGTTGTTAGGCACCACGAACTGGGCTAATTGCTTTTAAGAAAATGTAAAAATATTAAAGGGATAGTTCACCCAAAATGACAATTCTGTAACCATTTGCTCACCCTCCTGTTGTTTCAAACCTAAATGTTTTCTTTCTTCAAAAGATGATATTTTGAAGAGTGTTCGGATCCAAATAACAGTGCAGAACAACATTTGTACAGAAAAAAATAAATAAATAAAAATAAACTTTAATTTCTGCGTGTATAATTTATTATGCATAAATTAATGCATCTCTGACATGTAAACAACAACAGAAGGTTATTATTTTATGTGATGCAGTGATACAGTTGAAGTCAAAAGTTTACATACACCTTTTTTTTTACCAAAATAAGAGGGACCATACAAAATGCATGTTATTTTTAATTTATTACTGACCTGAATAAGATATTTCACATAAAAGATGTTTACATATAATCTACAAAAAAATAATAGTTGAATTTATAAAAATTAACCTGTTCAAAAGTTTACATACGCTTGATTATTAATACTGTGTTGTTACCTGAATGATCCACAGCTGTGTTTTTTTCATGGGTCCCTTGCTTGTCCTCAACAGTTAAACTTACCACTGTTCTTTAGAAAAATCCTTCAGGTCCCACAAATTCTTTGTTTTTTTAGCACTCATATGCAACTATTACAAAAGGTTCAAACACTCAATGATGCTTCAGAAGGAAACACAATGCATTAAGAGCCGGGGGTGAAAACTTTTGAACAGAATAATGTGTACATTTTTCTTATTTTATCAAAATATTTTGCCTTTTTCATTTAGAACTGCCCTTCGGAAGCCACAGAAGACACTTACATGTTTTGCACAAGACAAAATATTTTACAATTGACCCTGATCTTCAAATTCAAAAAGTTTTCAACTCCAGCTCTTAATGAAGTAAAGCTCTAAAAGAGCGTTTGAACTGTTCAGGTCAAACAAAGGACTCATAAACAACTGTGAAAAAAAAAAAACCTGTGGATCATTCAGGTAACAACACAGTATTAAGAATCAAGTGTACGTAAACTTTTGAACAGCGTCAATTTTATAAATTCAACTATTATTTTCTCTTGTGGACTATATGTAAACACCTTATGTGAAATAATGACAGTACTAATAAAAAATAACATGCATTTTGTATGATCCCTCTTATTTCTGTAAAATAATTAACATTTTGCAGATTCTGCAAAGTGTATGTAAACTTTTGACTTCAACTGCATACAGTGTCTTGATAGACTGAAATTTCTGTATCTTATAATTAAGACAACTTTAAAAGAAAGTAGCATTAAAATCCAATGCAAACACTAATTTCTGTTATAACTGAATGCAAGACATTGAATTAAATATGCAACGCAATTAAGTCAACAACAATGCAGGACATTACTGCATAATGGGGCATAAAGTAGTCAATGTAAACGGCGCAGTATGCACTGAGCAGTAGTTTTTAAATTGATTTTGCCTCAAGTCCAAGATTTTGCATTAGACATCAAGTGGAGACCCAACACAATTTGCAACAAAATATTAAACAGCCTGATTGAACGTAGGGCCTTTAATGCTAACAACAAAAGATATGGGATGCTTTAAAAAGCTAATAAGCCTAACGACGCATGATTATATCGTTAGATGCATTTTATTATTTGCATTTAGCATTGTTTTTCCTTGCCGTCCACAATACTCGATACAGATTTTAATACCATTTTTGGGTCGTGACCCACCAGTTGAGATCCATTACACTAGTATTCCATTCCGAACACAGTCAGGCTCATGTTGTTTGCAATTTGGAGGATGTGCGTTAACCGCTAGGCCGTGACTTGGGCGTAATTAGCATCTGCAGGCATTTAAAACAATTCCTGATCCACAATAGCAGTAAAACGCCAACTAAAAGCAAACTTCTCCTGTGAAAAAGAAGAGGTCTGAGAGGCTGACATGAAATAGGAGCCAGGGGAAGAGGTGCTGAGATAACTTTAACAACTATTACTGTATCCGTGCCAAGTCTGATAGGACAGCTGAACACAGATTAATTCTCAAGAGGTGTGTGTGCGTGAGTGTGTGTGTGAGCTTAAGTTTCTCTTAAGATGGCCAGAGGCTCACTTCCTCTCCATCTCATCTCTCCTGCTCTCAGCTCGTCTGATAGGACCTCAGCCAACGTTCAGATGGTGATATGCCTCGCGATTTAACAGATAAAATGCTCCGCTCAGTAGGGCAGCCTGCCCAGGTTTTTTTTTTTTTTAAATACACCCTAACACTACGAAAAAAGGGAAAAGGACTCTAACAATGGAACGAGAGAAAACCAGACAACAAAGCAGACACAAAGGGGAAGAGGGATGTAAATATTTAATGGGCTTATTGCTGCATCAGTGTCCTACATAAAATGGGGGTAAAACCTCTGCGGTTACTATTAGGGTTTGATAAGCATTTTCTCTCAGATGCACATATACTCAAATACACTACCAGTCAAAATTTTTTGGACAGTAAGTTTTTAATGTTTTTTAAGGAAGTCTCTTCTGCTCACCAAGCCTGCATTTATTTGATCCAAAGTACAGCGAAAACAGTTAAATTGAAATATTTTTTACTATTTAGAATAACTGTTTTCTATTTGAATACATTTAAAATGTAATTTATTCCTGTGATTTCAAAGCTGATTTTTTAGCATCATTACTCCAGTCACACGATCCTTCAAAAATCATTCTAATATTCTGATTTGCTGCTCAAAATAATGTATTATTATTATCATATTAAAAACAGTAACAAAGTAGATTTATTTTAGGTTTCTTTGATGAATAAAGTTCAGAGGACCAGCGTTTATCTGAAATAGAAATCTTTTGTAACATTATAAATCACTTTTGATCAATTTAAAGCATCCTTGCCAAATAAAAGTATTCATTTCTATAATTTCCATTAAAGTGTATAATGTTACAAACACTTTTTATTTCAGATAAATGCTGATCTATTCATTAAAGAATCCTGAAAAAATACTGTTCTAGTTGAGATTGTGTGACACTGAAGACTGCAGTAATGATACTAGAAATTTAGCTTTGACCACAGTAATAAATTACATTTTAAAATATATTCAAATAGAAAGCAGTTATTCTAAATAATAAAAATATTTCACAATATTACTGCTTTTGCTGTATTTTGGATCAAATAAATGCAGGCTTGGTGAGCAGAAGAGACTACTTTTAAAAAACATAAAAATTTTGAACATTTATCTAACTGTTCAAAAACTGTTAAATGGTAGTGTATATCTACTGGAAGATGTGCTTTTTATTACTCATTACGAGCATTAACACACTTAATGAAGTTTAACACTTAATGAAGTTATAATAAAGTATGAACTTTGTCTAAAATGTTTCTCTTAAATGTCCTGAGAAGATATAAAAATAGACACAAATGAGACAGCTATTGATATTTAAAGAGTCTATAGAGCATATATGGAGAGACATTGCTGAGATCTTTTCTAAAACACTACAGCAGTGATTTCCAAGCAGGAAGGTACTTGGCATTAGATTTTACTTTGTTTAGCCAATAAAAAATAAAAATTACAGCTTAAAAAAAGTGTAAACAGGGCAGTGAAAAGATTAAAATAATTGATTTATTTTGAGTTTTTTTTCTTTTTTGTAATTGGCTTAACACACTGAGTTACCAAGGAAAGAAAACAAAATAATAATGAAGCATATTTCTCTGACAGTGCTGTTTACCCGCTTCACATACGCTTATCCACAACACAACACTTTTCCTAATTTTCATCCCATTAAATGTCTCAATTTACACCAATTTCCAAGTAAATGCAATTATAAAAACAGAAAAACTTCTCAAAATAGTGCACTTCAACTTTTTTAAGTGGAAGAAGATATACTACCATTCAAAAGTTGGTTTGGGTCAATAAGACTTATTACTTTTATTTAGTAAGGATACATTAAACTGATCAGAAGTGACAGTAAATACATTTGTAAGGTTAGAAAAGATTTCTACTTTAAATAAATGCAGGTCTTTCGAACTTTGTTTATATTATATTATAAAAATCTAAACGGTTTCCACAAAATCATTAAGCAGCGCAACTGTTTTTAAGATTAATAACACACAGAATGTGTTTCGAGCACCAAATCACTATGTTAGAATGATTTCTGAAGAAGAATTCAGCTTTGTAGCTTTAATTTTAATATTTTAAAATATTACTGATTTTTAAATAAAAAAATTAAGGGAGAATTTCTCTTCCAGAACAAAAATTGATAGATAATGTACTCACCCCCTTGTCATCCAAGATGTTCATGTCCTTCTTTCTTCAGTCGTAAAGAAATTATGTTTTTTTTGAGGAAAACATTTGATATAGTGGACTTCTATGGTGCCCCAAATTTGAACTTCCAAAATGCAGTTTAATTGCAGCTTCAAATGATCCCAGCCGAGGAAGAAGGGTCTTATCTAGTGAAACGATTGGTTATATATATATTTTTATTACAATTTATATCATTTTTAACCTCAAACACTCATCTTGTCTTGCTCTGAACTCTGTTTCAAGACACTTAGGGTATGTCGAAAAACTCCCATCTTATTTTCTCCCTCAACTTCAAAAATCATTTCAAAATCATCCTACATCGCTAAAGAAGTACCGACCCAGTGTTTGCAAAGTGAACGTGCAAAGAAGATAAAACATCCGGTGTAGGGCGATTTTGAAGTTGAGGGAGAAAATGAGATGGGAGTTTTTCGGCATACCCTAATTATCTTGAACCGAGAAAAAAAAAAAAAAAAAAACGGTTCAGGCAGAGCAAGACAAGAAGAGCATTTGAGGTTATAAAGTATATAAATTCATTTTTTTAAATAACAGATCATTTCACTAGATAAGACCCTTCTTCCTTAGATGGGATCATTTACAACCGCATTTGGGATCGTTTGAAGCCGCATTTAAACTGCATTTTGGAAGTTCAAATTCGGGGCACCACAGAAGTTCACTATAAGAAATGTTTTCCTCAAAAACCAATTTCTTTACGACTGAAGAAAGAAAGACATGAACATCTTGGATGACAAGGGGGTGAGTAAATGATCTGTAAAGTTTATTATCTGGAAGTGAACTTCTCATTTAATTGAGCCTTGGTTAGCATAAGAAACCTTTTAATAACATAAAATCATACCAACCCCAAATGTTTGAACAACAGCATATTTCACCCAGATAAAGATTTTAAAGTTTAAAAGTAAATCACTGAACAAATGACCTATCAGTAATGGCTAATTCAAAATGATATGCTGTTAAAAAAACATTTCAGACTGAAGGAAGTATTTCAGCCAAATTTGGCTTTCAATATTTCAGCCTTTTAGCCCAATTTGCTCTCCATTGATCTCAATGCTGTGTGGGAAAAACATCTGAATTATTAAAGATCTCATTTGTGATATTTATTTCCGATGGGAAAGAAGTTTGGAGGGATGAGGAAAACTTTGAGATTAGATGGCCATCATGTGTGGTGAAGGAATTGAGATCTTGTTACCACCAGTTGCAGCATCATCCATCCCGCCAATCCCTTTTTAAGCCCTGAGCAGACACTGGTTACAATCCATCTCGCTCTCTTTTCTGCTTCCCCACCCTTATGTTTCTTTTCTGTCTCTGTCTTTCTCTCTCCCTCTGTCGTTCATTGTCCAGACAAAGTCTGGTGTGGACAGACAAGGGCCAGCTGTCCACTGCGCCCCCCAACGGGACGATAAACCCCCCTTTTTTTTCCACCCCAACCAGCCTCCAGTAACATCTGCTGCTTCCACTCACAATATCGCACAAATGAATGGACGGACGTTTATGGAGAGAGAAGCCAAACTGATGTGGATGCAAATCTAACATGACTTCCTGTGCCCCTGCGGTTTCAGCGGTGGGACGGCTGGTGAATGAGCCTCTGTTCTGTAAAAGCTGTTGTCCAGTTTCCCCCTCCCCTGCTCTCCACCTCTGTTTCTCCCACGCCTGATGCCCACTGCTGTTCTCTGACATGCCAGTACACATAAACAGTATAAAGGGTAATTCACGCCAAGCGCAAATTTACGGCACTCTTTTTTGCAGTAACAAGCATTTAAAATCTAAACAATGCATCACTATGAACTCCTTCGGACTTCCTGTGACGAAGCAACATTTTTTTTCTTTTCCTTTTTTTTTGCTGTGTTTCTTGATTTTTCTATTTGCTCAGCAAAAAGTCACTGACCTATTAAGATATATGTTTTTAGGTCAAGTGTCTGGAACTGGCATCCCCCCACACATTTTTACCTTAAGAAGCTTTTAACATGAAGCGATTCAATAATAAACTCAACCTGACCTCTCCTCTAACTATCGTTCTATGATGACAACTCTCCGAAGATTTTAGCATGGTAATGGATATGACAATGTTAATGTATTTGGTTTGGTGGGATATATCTGCTAGGCTGCTGAATTGCTACTGCTGTTGATTCTTGCTGCACTCTTAAAAATAAAGGTGCTTCTCAATGCCATAGAAGAACCTTTTTTTTGTCTGCATGGTTCCATAAAGAACCTTCAACTTCTGAAGAACCTTTCATTTTCACAAAAGGTTCTTTGTGGCGAAAGAATGCTCTTCAGATTATAAAAAGGTAAGAAAGAGATGGTTCTTTAAAGAACCTTTGACTCAATGGTTCTTTGTGGAACCAAAATGGTTCTTTTATGGCATTGCTGTAAAGAACCTTTTAAAACACCTTTTTTTTTAAGTGTGCTGCAAAGCAAGTACAAGAATTTGCTACTGCCAATATATATGCAGATATGGTGGTGTGATTATTTAAGTAGCATATATAATAACCTGTAGCAGATCTATACAGGTGGAGCTGGGGGAGGTGGAGGGTTTCAGAGGAACTCTGAAAGTGCACTGCGAAGTGCTCTAGTGAATGTTAACCAGCTATTTAAACGTAAAGCAGCAAGCTCACTAGCTGTGTATGCAACACTGTGAATATTATCAGTTTGGATTGGATCAGATAGAACTTGGCATTTATGAAAATGTAACTATTTTTAAGGTGGTGATTCAATTAAATTATAATATGATGTGATTCATACAGATAATATATGGTGCATGAAGGTCAACCTCCAAACCTAACCATGCAGCCTGGTCTCATTGTTTATATACACTGGTATGAGTATGTAATGTTTAAAAGCTCATAACATACATTTTTGTAAGGCTTTATTAATGCTGAAACGTACAGTTTGGACCTATTTTAACGTTTAAAACATAAAAATGGCTACGTATTTTTAGCTATTTTTTTTTATATTTACAAATCATTAAGATATTTGTATCAAAAGCGGTTTTGATTAGACCCCCTAACATACCCCCAAACCTAAACCTACCTATTTTATAGCGAATAGAAAAAGATACAAAATGTAACTGTCCAAAATATTCAGGGAAATTACCATTTTAGTAACAATATAGCATTCAAAAAGATATTTTTTATAGTTGCTAATCCCACTTCTACCTCTAAACCTAACCATAACTATTTCTGTACAGTATAAAGAAAAACAAGTGCAGGTGAGAGGCAGGTGAGAGCCAATGAGCGTTTGATTTTTCTGTTGTAAAACCTGTCGTAAAGTTTCTTGAAGCAGCAACTTTTGAATTTGTAATGTGTGCGTCAGTGCCGGTTTTGATGCTTACAGTCGCTGCTCAGAATGGAGATGAAGATTGCTAAATAAAGCCTTGAGTTTGCTTCTGTTACTTGCAGTCGTACAGATTCTGAAGATTTGGATTACAGTGCACAAATAAAATTGATTCTTTTATAATTAGGTTGCGTTTTGGTGTATTGTATGTTTCTATCGTCCATCATAGCATGTGGGTGAAAACACATTTTGTGTCCAACGGCAAACAAAGTAAATATTACATGATAAGTAATGGTTAAACTATTGCAGAAATGCTATTCATTTTAAGAGTTTAAAGTCTTGTTTAACATTGAAATGAGTTGGCAGCGTAAATCACACAGAACGAAACGTTATCATTTTGTATTAAGTAAATGAGTAAGCTTCATTTAATAATGCATTTGAAAACATAATGCTATTGATAAGATAATAAAATATAATAAAAAGTTAATGTCGCAATTTCAATATTCATAAGGATTAATTTGTAAGTCTGTAAAGTCCATACGTAAATAATTTATGTTTTAGGTGCTGTAAATGTAAGTAAATGTAAGTTTTGCAGAACTACATTTTACGTAAAATACATACAAATTCTCATGAGATCACATCGAACCATCTATCAACGAGATGTACATATTCAAAATAATTAACCAATAATTCACCAAAATGTGTAATAGTTGTGAACTGCCATGAAAGTGAGTTGCATTGGTTTACCAATAAAACCCTATTCACATCACGATTACAATAAAGCGACTCAAATTACAGACAAAAATTGTCAACAAAATTAGCATAAAAATGATTTGCACTGATCCCAATACAAATTTTCATCTGAGACTGGCATACACAAATACTAATCTCTGAAAACACCATTCTAAAGGCCTATAGACTATTAGCAAGAATTTCTGGTTCAGATTTTCCCCCATGACAACCCTTTCAATCAAAACAATGCATCCTGGTGTGTGATAAAATTACTTATTTTTCATAAATGTGGCCTTTTTTCATAAGGTAAAATAATCTCACGATTGCGAATTTTGGATCAAGGGGGCGTTCTCAGCTAAACATCAAGGCCTAAGAAATGTAATTTTGCATCAAGACTATAAAGTATTTATAGTATTTTATATTCACCCAGTTTGACCCTTCTGGCAAAAAGATTCACCTCAAAAAGCTTTTAAGTCAAAACGTTGCATGAGTTGCAAGTAAAGAGTCGTTCTTACCAGGAGAGATACAACAAAGTGGCTCAAATCACAGAGGAAAATTGTTAACAAAATTTGCATCAAAACACCCTTTTTCCCTATTTCTACATTTTTTCTTCCTTTTTTTTAGAAGACTTCAAAATCGAAACAATGCATCCTTATGACTTTATCCCTTTACACTACATGCAAGAATTACCTTTACATTAAAGTGCATTTTCTGTTTGTTCTGTATTAAAGTATGCTGTCATTTTTAATGTTCAATAGGTAAATAATCTCACAAACCAATAAGTTTTGAGACTTGAGTCATGTGAGAATTCAAAACAGACATTAGGTTGTTGATATCATTGCTCCCAGAGTAAATGCCTATTCACACCAAGAGCAACATGACAAAACTACTCTAATTGCTTGATGAAAATTGCCAGCAAAATTTGCATCAAAACTACTCACACCGAGAGAGAAGCTATTTTTGTCTGAGACTGGCACATACACAAAGCTCCAAAGGAATCAATCTGAGAAATGCAAAAATGCAGACAACTCAAACTTACACAATCCCACAATCTGACCTCTAGATTTTCACCTCACTTTTCGATGGAATCTCAGCGGCTCACACACGCCATTCAAACACACTGCTCTGATTCACAACCACTTGAATTCTGTAGGAAGAAAATAACTTGTGTATCAGCATTCAAGTCCCAGCACTGTCGCCAGCCCGCCTCTTCTCCCTGTCCTCTCTACGTTTTCCCCTTATTTCTCCTGTGTGTGTGCGTTTGTGTTTAGCTTGTGTGTCATCAGGCTCACAGTTGAACTACTGGAGGCGCTGATGTTGTGCCGCTGGGGAGCTCAGGAAGGGCAGGGCTCCTGTCACAGTGGCCCCTGTTTTAAACACCTCACCTCTCCAGGGAGCACCCGGTCCCTCTCCGCAGGCACTCGTGCGGAGCCGTGGTACGGCCTGTTGGCTTCTGGCTGGAGCAAAACGTGGGTACACACACACACAGAGTTCACACACACATCCATCAGAGTTGCTAATCTTCCATTCACACTTTCATCACAACAGTATTCCGCTGTGTACACTCACACACATACACACACACTTTGTTCTCATGTCTGGCAGTCTCAAATCCAATGGCATCAGGGAGAGGCTGATGTTGTGTGAGTGTATAAACTGCCTCAGGTGACCAACACATAGCAGTGAAGGAGAAACTAAAGAGGACAGAGAGTCTGCCGGCCCACACACACACAAACACAGAGAGAGATACCAATGTCACACAATGCAACTTTACTGTTTCATGGAGAAAGTTTAAGATGCCACCAAGAGAATTAAACCAAAAGTCCCTGCTCCAAATGGTGCCCTCAGCTGTTGCAATCCTTCTCTGAATATAAACTTTAGTGATGTAATGCCGCATAGACTGTTGGGTAATAGTTAAGCAGTCTCTTCATAGAAGACAAAATGTTGCATTGAAAATTGTGGACACAAGGTTTGTAAGCACCCTTTCGAATTACAAAATGACCAATATGACCCTATGGACCCAGGGTTCTGCAAAATTCAGAATTTAATTTTAATTAATGAATATAATTTTGAACTGAATTGGCCACATCCCACAGAAATCTATCCATCCATCCATCCATCCGTCTTTCCATCCATTCATATATCCAGTCAAACTCCACCTATCATTTATCATAAATCTATTTATCATCCATCCGTCTATCTTTTCAATCCATCTTTCCATCCATCCATCCATCCATCCATCCATCCATCCATCCATCCATCCATCCATCCATCCATCCATCCACCTTTTCAGTCCGTCTTTCCATCCATTCATCTTTTCAATCCGTCTTTTCATCCATCCAGCTTTTCAATCCATCTTTCCAACCATCCATCCATCCATCCATCTATCTTTTCAATCCGTCTTTCCATCTATCCATCCACTGTTTCAATCCGTCTTTCCATCCATCCATCCCTCTCTTTTCAATCCGTCTTTCCATCCATCCATCCATCCATCCATCCATCCATCCATCCATCCATCCATCCATCCATCCATCCATCCATCCACCTTTTCAGTCCGTCTTTCCATCCATTCATCTTTTCAATCCGTCTTTTCATCCATCCAGCTTTTTAATCTATCTTTCCAACCATCCATCCATCCATCCATCCATCCGTCTATCTTTTCAATCCATCTATCTTTTCAATCCGTCTTTCCATCCATTTGTCCGTCCGTCTTTTCAGTCCTTCTTTCCATTCATTCATCCATCCATCTAAACTGTCTATCCATCTGTCTTTCCATCTATTCATGCATCCAAACTCCACCTATTTATCATAAATCCATCCAACCATCCAGCCAAACTCCACCTATCCATTTATCATAAATCTATCCATCCATCAATCCATCCGTCTATATTTTCATACTGTCTTTCCATCCATCCATCTTTTAAATCCATCTTTTCAACCATCCATTCATCCGTCTGTCTTTTCAATCTGTCTTTCCATCCATCCATTCAGCCGTCTGTCTTTTCAATCAATTATTCCAACCATCCATTCATATGTCTGTCTTTTCAATCCATCTTTCCAATCATCCATCATCCATCTTTTCAATCTGTTTTTCCATCCATTCATCCATCTATCTTTTCAATCCGTCTTTCCATCCATTCATCCATCTATCTTTTCAATCCGTCTTTCCATCCATCCATCCATCCATCCATCCATCCATCCATCCATCCATCCATCCGTATATCTTTTCAATCTGTCTTTCCATCCATCCATCCATCCATCCATCCATCCATCCATCCATCCGTCTGTCTTTTTAATCCATCTTTTTCCATCTTTCCATCCATCCATCCATCCATCCTCCACCAATCCATTTATCATAAATCTATCCATTCATCAATCCATCTGTCTATCTTTTCAATACTTCTTTCCATCCATCCATCTATTCATTCATCCGTCTGTCTTTTAAATCCATCTTTTTTAACCATCCATCTGTCTTTTTTCAGTCCGTCTTATCATCCATCTATCCATCTATCTTTTCAATTTGTCTTTCCATCCATCCATCCATCCATCCATCCATCCATCCATCCATCCATCCGTCTATCTATTTAATCTGTCTTTCCATCTTTCCATCCAACTCCACCTATCCATTTATCATAAATCCATCCATCAATCATCCATCCATCCATCTATCTTTTTAATCCATCTTTCCATCCATCCGTCTTGTCAATCCGTCTTTCCATCTATCTATCCATTTGTCCATGCATCTATCCGTCCAAACTCCTCTATCCATCTGTCTTTCCGTCCATCTAACTCCACCTATCCATTTATCATAAATCTATCCATCAATTCAAACTGTCCATCTATCCATTCATTCAAACTCTGTCTATCTATCCATCTGTCCTGCCAAACTCCACCTATCAATTATCATAAATCTATCCATCCATCCATTCATCCAAACTCCACCTACAGTATCCATTTAACATAAATCCATCCATCTAATAAACCTGCAAACTTCAAAACTTCCTTCAAAACTTTCAAACCTTTTTTCCAAAAAATATCCCAATTTTATCTTGACAGATATTGCTTTTAAAACTTACAGTCACATGAATTTATTCTACATCCTAATATTCAAATGTGAAATGCACTTCTACATCCAGTTTTCCATCTCAATTCAAAGTGAGAGAATGTACAAGAAAAGCATTCGCCATTCAATTCTGAATGCCGCACAAACTTGGTTAGTGCTGCTGACATGTTGATCGTTGCATTTTCTCACATCCATTTTTAAACGTGTTCTGTATGAATGCGTGTACTGCATACATGTTGAAGTGTTTTGTTGTGTGCTGTGCTTGCTTGGAACTGAGAACTGAGAGGAAAACAGGAGTACGTCTCACACATTTTGAAAGCGCGGGAACGACTGACAAAACTGTTTGTGCGTCTTGTCAAACTGCAGGCGGTCACTGCAGCAGGATAGTGAGGTGTGTTTGCGCAGAAGAAAGAAAAGACTGAAAGGTTTGAGGGAGGATCAGCGTGTGTTTGCATAATTCTGTGAGGAATCCACGCTCTCTCGTTCTCTGAAGTATGTCACTGCACAAGAGAGTACAGGAGATCAACAAAGAGGAGAGGAAAGAAGTTCAAGGGAGATGAGACAAGTAGAAGTGAGAGGAGAGGTGAAGATAGAAGACCAACTTAGCAGAGGAGAAGAGATCAAAGGGAAAGTATTAGGAAGTAACTGACTAAAAGCACTACTAACTTTGTTCAATAATTTGGGGTTTGTAGATCTCTTTTTAATTATTGAAAGAAGTCTCGTCTTTTCACCAATGGTGCATTTATTTCATTAAAATGACAGAAATGACAGAAAAAGCAAAAAAATATATGTATTATTAAAATATAAAAAAACTGTTTTTTGTATTTAGTATAAATTTACTTACATTTCAAACCCATATTGGAAAAAATTGCTAATGAAGGCTGCATTTACATGATCAAAATACAGAAAAAAACTGCAATATTGTGAAATATTATTAAAATTTTAAATAACTGCTTCTTTTAATATATTTTAAAATATAATTTATTCCTGTGATGCTAAGCTGAATTTTCATCAGCCATTACTGCAGTCTTCAGTGTAACACAATCCTTCAGAAATCATTCTAATATGCTGGTTTATTACTTTTATCATCAATGTTGGAAACAGTTTAAATGTTTTTTGGAACCTGTGATTCTTTTTTCAGGATACTTTGATGAATATAAAGTTTAAAAGAACAGCATTTATTCAAAATAGACTTTTTTCTAACAATATAAGTCTTTGCTTTCACTTTTTAAAATCAATTTAACACATTATCTGTTTAAAAAAGTATTAATTTCTTTGCAATAATTTATAAGAATAAAAATGTACTTAGCACAAACTTTTAAATGGTAATTTCTATTTTAAAATAAAACTAACTACAAGTTTGTGATTTTGAATGAATTCATACAAGTTGATTAAGAAAGGTCACATTTTTAGACTTTAAAAAAGGTCCAACCTAACCCCATCTTTAAACTTTAAAGGAGCGTAAGCAGATTGCACAAAAACATATGAATGAAACTGCAAATTCATACAAATTTGCTACAAATTTGCCAAAATACTTATGAACTGCCATGAGAGTGCATTGGGAAATCAACAGAGGAGCAGAGACGAGTTTAAAGGAGATGAAAGGAGATAAACACAGATAAAAGTAGAGGAGTAAAAGGGAGAGGACATCAATGCAAACGAGAGAAGAGATCAACATAGTGCAGAAGAAAGCAGCGCAAAGGAGACCAGAGGAGATCAACATACTGCAGGAGGAGAAGAAAGGGAGAGGAAGAGATCAACATGGAGATCAAGGGAGATCAGCGAGTAGAGAGGAGCGAGAGGCCTCAACGTGCCCTACTCACGAATCCAGAGAAGAGAGGGATTAGAACACAGCAAAGTAGGTTGAAGGAAAAGGGCTGAATTAGAACAGGACCCTTGAGAAGCAGATCAAGAAGAGGACGGGGGGAGAGCGAGGGAGCGGTTCAGAGGAGAGATATGAGGATAGAAAGGAACTGAAATGGAGACAGGAAACATGTTAAGAGGAGAAGCAGAAGAAGCGAAAGGAGGAAGAGAGATGGGGAGAGAGAGACTGACACATACGGCACAACAGTAGCCTGAAGCCAGAGAGGGAAAGCAGTGTGCCTGTTTGCCTACACGTCTCTGTGTGTGTGTGATAGTGTGTGTACATGCGTGCTCACGCATACACAAGCACTTTGCATCCCCACTTGATGGTCTAATCATTACGGAACCCTTTTTCTACATCGTGAATGCTGCCCTTCGCCCCATTATCTCAGAGGTAATGACAAGGTCAGATTTAAATGCATTGCAACAAGTATGGAGTACATCAGCGCATGTATTAGCATGCGTGCGATTCTGTGCGTATCATCATGGGAGGCTGCGGCTCTAATGTGCTCCAGGAATATCACTGTCGATTGACCTAGAATGATGATTCACATGCTTCTCGTTCTCAAGATCAACTCAAGGATTTGGCCCTCAAGCCATCTGACAGATGCACGAGCGGCGCTACAAACTCTGCATAGTAAAACTCCTAGTAAAAGTTAGGGCAGATTCGATGGATTTCACAGATATGTGATTGATAGCTGAGGGCTCCTCAGAGTTCAAAAACATCTCTGTCATTTTTATGTTAATAAGAAATGTGGGATTTCATCCGCAGATCTTTTTCTTTTTATGTTAATATCACGACGTTCGCAAGAAATCCGGAAATGTCTTTCTCGACGATCCGGACTCTCCATTCCTGTCATCGCATGTTTCGTGATGACAGCTGGGAAGCGAGGCAATCTCACGGTGGAATTGAACGGATTGGGCTCTGATTGGTTCCTTTGAAGTGTCAGGATAACGTTCGAGCAGGCAGCACTTTCGCTCTGTAATGTCTATTCATGGATTTTAGGTTTTTTTGCCCTGCGCAGTCATTTGGTGCAGTCAAATGGCAGAGTTGCTTTTCAAATCATCTCCTGTCTCGCCAGGAATGGTGAACTTATGTTTTCGGCTTTTAAAGTGGAAACTGTGAATTAGAGCATCAGTGCGCTTTTATGTTTCTCTGTCAGTTTTACATAATGCAGACTTCTGAGAAGTACTCTCAAGCTCAGACGGCACGCCCATCGACCATTCACCCAGTCTCTCATGCCTACTGCACGCTAAATGGAAAGAGATTTCTCGAAACGGCAAGCTCGGATCGGATTGGCTGGCTTTACGCTACTTCCAGAGTCATATAGTGCAATGTGAAGAAGAAAGTCATGATAAGTCATAAGATAAGTCATGTCAGTTCACCGAAGAAAAAGTCATTGGATTTACCACTTTTTCTTAACTCTTCCCCCGCCTGCTTTTTTAAAAAGTTGTCAGCCACTGCCAACATTTTTGATCATTTTCACAAAAGTTTAATGGCCTCCAGAATATTTAGTTGTATGAATATAACATGCAATATGCCAAAAAAAGAACTGAGCCTCTGCTTTTATTCTAGCTTCATGCAATCTTTTTTTTTATCAACACTTGAATGTGGGTAAGTTTAATGAAAAAAAAAAAAACATTTTGCACAAAAAACCTGAGAAAATCACATTTTTGTAAAAGACTATGTTTGGATCAGATTCAGAAAGATGATCAAAACAGATGGAATAGATCGCTTCCATTAGCACATCCAAAGCTCGAACATTCTTACACCACTTTTTTTTTTTAAAAAGTTGCCAGCCACAGCCAGCATTTTTATCATTTTCACAAAAGTTTATTGGCCTCCAGAATATTTGGTTGCATGAATATGTCAAATGCAATATGTCAAAACAAAGAACAGAGGCTCTGCTTTTATTCTAGCTTCACGCAATCTTATTTTTTAGTCAACACTTGAATGTGGGTAATTTTAATAATAATAATAAATAAAACATTTTGCACAAAAAGCTGAGAAGATCTAATTTTTGCAAAATAATATATTTGGATCAGATTCAGAATGATGATCAAAACACAGATGGATTAGAACACTTCCATCCTGTTTTAATTTTATATGCTGTTTAATACTTGATGATTGCATTATTTTACATGCATCCCCTTGCCAGCATTTTGTATCATTTTCACAAAAGTTTAATAGCCTCCAGAATATTTCTTTAAATGAATATAACATGGTAACATAACAGAGGCTCTGCTTTTATTCTAGCTTCATGCAATCTTATTTTTTTAATCAACACTTGAATGGGGGTAAGTTTGATTTAAAAAAACAGCATTTTGCACAAAAAGCAGAGAAAATAAATTTTTTTGTAAAAGACTATGTCTGGATCAGATTCACAATGATGACCAGAACATAGATGGAATAAATTACTTCCATCAACACATCCAAAGCTTGCACAGTCCTATATCACTTCCTGGATCAACATTTCATTCGGTAATGGCAGTTTTGATTTGTATGCTGTTTAATGCTTGATAATTGCATTTTTTTACATATGCATCCCCTTACATATGTGATCGCTTGTTTCTGCATTTTTTTAATGAAGTTTTTACAAAAGTTTAATGACAAGAACAGAGGCTCTGCTTTTACTCTAGCTTCATGCAATTTTTTTTATTTTTATGAACACTTGAATGTGGGTAAGTTTAATAAAAAAAACAACAACAGCATTTTGCACAAAAAAGCTGAGAAAATCACATTTTTGTAAAAGACTACACTTCCTGGATCTATATTTCATTTGGTAATGTTAGGCAGTTTTGATTTATATGCTTTTAATGCTTGATGATTGCATTATTTTACATATGCATCCGCTTACACACACGATCACTTGTTTCTGCATTTTTTTAAGTTGCCAGCCACTGCCAGCATTTTTGATCATTTTCGCAAAAGTTTAATGGCCTCCAGAATATTTTGTTGTATGAATATCTGAACATGCAATATGCCAAAACAAAGAACAGAGGCTCTGCTTTTATTCTAGCTTCATGCATTTTTTTTTTCTTTTTATGAACACTGAATGTGGGCAAGTTTAATGAAAAAACAACATTTTGCACAAAAAGAAAGAAAAAACCCCGCTTGGATCAGATTCAGAACAATGATCAAAGCTCAGATGGAATAGAATGCTTCCATCAATAAATTCCAAATCTTGTAAGGTCTTATACTATTTCCTGGAACAACATTTTGGCAATGGCAGTTTTGATTTATATGCTGTTTAATGCTTGATGATTGCGTTATTTTACATATGCATCCGCTTGTTTCTGCTTTTTCTTCAATGTGTTTTAATAAAGATGTTTAGCAGTCTATAAGAAGTGCCTTCTACCATACACGGAAAGCCAGAAAATTCTGTCAATAGCGGTGAAGCTCTGTCTCATAAATGACGCACAACTTCTGTCAATAGCTGCATTTCCATTACCCTTAATTTGATAAATACTAGTTTAGCGCACTGAAGCCCTGTGGTGAAACAATCACATATGTTCACAAGCCACTGCTTTGTCGGTTTATGTTGGATTAAAAACTGACTCAAAAGTTCTCAAGTACCATTGACTTTGAAAAATTCTGTACACAGTAATAATCAGAATATAACTTCTCCTGTCTCTGAAAATGTCTGGATTTTGAAATTATCCCATGGACTTCATTTAATCCATTGCACAAACTGAAATTGCGAACTGAAATTATGACGCATGGAATCACTGTCAATTTCATAAAAGCTCCCGTTTATTGCAAAAAAAAAAAACAAAAAACATTAAGCTCACATGAGGTGGTATATTTTGCAAAACTGTAACAGAAATTTTTCCACATTTACTGGTCACCTGGCATATGTAAAAGTCAAGTAATTATTCTTTAATGTGCTACAATCTCCAAGAAACACCTCATACTGTATGTCACCACTCTCAAGTATAAGGGGCTTTTCTTGCCTTTAATGCTTAGATGATGCTTAGACACTGCACACGCCTGTGCTTCTTCCACGCCTACATCTCCTTCGATTTAAAATAATGTCTAGTGCGGTGGTTGCGATGTGCGTAAACCTACCAACATCTGTAGCCATAACTTAATTGTGAAAGGAAAAAAGGACATGCCCTGACATTTGTGCTTTTTTCAGTATCTTAACCTCATCATTTTGCACTTTTTTTTATGACATATATGAAATTTCACAACATTTATGCTCAAATATACAGTGGTATGTATTTATGCTGATATTGTCCAAAACCCAACTTTTTTGAGTGTTTCCAAACTTTTTGAGGGGACTGTATGTACACACATACACTACCAGTCTAAAGTTTGAACACACTTACCCATCAAAGAGAATGGGAAAGTATGTCCAAACCTTTGACTGGTACTGTATATACACTACCATTCAAAAGTTGGGTTTGTTTCACCACAGGGCTTCAGGGCGCTAAACTAGTAAAATTTTCATTCTAAATAAATGCTTTATATCTACCAAAGTATCTTGAGTTCACACTAAATCACAAAATATAAAGCAGCACAACTGTTATCAATGTTGATAATAAAAAGATTTCCTGAAGAACAAATTTCAAAAATTCTACTTTTCTATGCAACATAGGCTCAATAGAAATATGTGCCTCTATATACATTTCTGCAAAACTGAAAAAAAATGTACCTATATGTAAGAATTACTGCAGTTTCCAGTTGAACACTAGAGGCAGTAAATCTCAAACAACTTTTATTCCTTTTCGCAAAAAGTATAATTTCCAGGTTATGACTTCAAAACAATTGTAACATTCTGTGCGATTTGAAAACTGATACTTTTGAACTTTTTTAATCACATATACAGCTTCATATACTTGAGTTTTCTAATTCAGTAGGTTTGCTCGGTAGCTCACATGGTATGGCTTTGCACTTGAGCGATGAAAATCTCTTGTACGAACCCCAGCTCAGCTCTGCATAAGGAAGTTAAAATAGCACGACTGCATCAACGAATGCCTTTTTATATCACTTTTGCATTTGTTAACACTATTGGGTAGGTTTAGGTTTGGGTTTGGTGTAGAAGATATTTTTCGACACGATAGAGCATTAACCTTTAGCGACACTCCCCGGATATTTGAATTCTGAACAATATAAATTGTATAAAATAGAATACAAAAGAGCTATTTTGTAATTTGTAATTTAATGCAAAAACATTTTCAAAAATATTAAAAGTTACAGATCCTAAACTACAGTAGCCAACATTTAAAGTGGATCAAAACCTTTCATCAAAGTCGTCTTAAAACCAAAACAATACCCATTCTTGTCTTCAGACAGCTTTGCTGAACTTTTTTGATGCACTTCAAATGTTGACTACTCTACAGCACATATAATATATAAATAATAGCATGCATGTGTGTACCAGCTCAATTCAATTTCATGTCCATTTATTTATTCACTTAGTCTTAATAAGTGGGATAATGTAACAGCAATATCAGTATCATCCTTTAACCTTCCATATTTACCAATCCTTAAACATCAGGAAAAAAAAAACTGACATGCAAACTGCAGTTTACATTTCAGTCAGACAGATTTTTCCTATCTAATGGGGTGGTTGTTGTCCAGAATAATGTGGACCAGACATTATGCTGACAGTTAAAAGTCTGGCTTCGTCAGTGCATAGTGGGTGTTTAATGAGTGGGTGCACTTATCCAGTTCTGCATTAGCTCAATGCCAAGGGTTTTGAGCGCATATACGCACATGACCATGCTGAAATTAGTGTTCATCAAGCTTTGAATTAGTGTGATTTGTTAATGATTCAGTGAGATTCAGGCTGCTAGTTCGAGTGGATAATCTTCATAAGGCACGGCTTCTGACGCCTACTCCCTGCGCGAGAGCGGGACCTGGTGGGCGTGCGGCAGGGAGCACCAGCGAACGTTTAACGAAGACAAACGGTTCACGTTCAGCGGGGGGTATTTACCGATCCCGGGATCAGTCTGGCCGGGGAGAGACTGCGACAGCAGGAGCGTCAGCGGATGATTACACACCTCTAAGCCAATTGAGGAGCAGGACCAAGGCCAGACAGTGAGAGAGAGAGACAGAGACAGATGGGAAGAGAGATGAGATACTAATACACAAATACAGAGGGGGAGGGAGCAATAGGACAGAGAAATAATCTCTCATTGTATTGCATGTTGACAAATGCCCACAAGTATCCACACAAAGCACCAATAATTTCACAAAACCACACAGAAGACAGGAACTTAGATACAAGCCAGTGGAGAGAGTGAGACGCTGAAATAACACAACCAGCGGAGCTTCAGATACGTTCACGTGTTTGCTTTTCAGCGATGTGTGCAAAGAACTTCATTCTTCAGGCTTTTTCATTACAAGCACAAATTCATCAATGTCATAACCCTCTGCTGCACACATTTTTTCATTTTTGAGAAGAAAAACATGGAACATTTCAAACATTTCATGGATTATTATGCAACAGTTCCGGTTCTCTAATCTGATTGGATAAGCGGCATTCTAAACAAGGCTGTTTGCCATTCAGAACTAAATGAAAACACCTTTATTAATTTAAACAGAATTCCTGAATTTAAACTGTGGTAGCACACAAGACATAGAACTGCAATTGAAAGGAAGTACAATTAATATGATTTGAAATTCAAAGAATTTCATATAACTTTCATGTAACTTTTAAGTAATTGTCAGGACAATCTTTGAATGCAGACTTAAAGCTCTGAAAAAAAGAAGACAGGCGGATGGATAAATGGATGGATGGATGGATGGATAGATGGAAGATGTATAGATACATGGACGGACAGATAGATAGACATACAGATGGATGAATAGACAAACGGATAGATAGACAGACAGAAAGACATGGATGGACGTATAGATACATAGACGGATGGACAGATAGACGTACATACGGACAGACAGAAGGATGAATGGACAAACAGACAGACAGACAGACAGACAGACAGACAGACAGACAGACAGACAGATGATAGATAGATAGATAGATAGATAGATAGATAGATAGATAGATAGATAGATAGATAGATAGATAGATAGATAGATAGATAGATAGATAGATAGATAGATAGATAGACAGACAGAAAAACGGACAGACAGGCAGACAGACGGACGGACGGACGGACGTATAGATGCATAGACAGATGGACGGACGGACAGATAGACATACGGACAGACGAATGGACAGATAGATAGACAGACAGACAGGATGTACGGATGTACAGATTCATAGACGGATTATTTGATGAATTCTTTAATATTTCACAAATTCACAATTCAGTTCAGTCTTGTGTGTTGTGGCCAATTCAATTTAAATTCACATTCATGATTAGAAAGAGAGCCAGTTTTTAGAGTCTGAATTTTGCACAAACTCGGAATGCACTGGCACAATTCACTGTCTGCATCGCTCCAGTTTTATGTATTCCAGACAGGCTGTCAGTCTGTGTGATGCACTACAACACAATAGTTGATTTTTCTTTGGCTTCTTTTGCAACTATTTTCTTTGCCAGAGGAAAAATAACTGCCCATAGTGTTTCTAAGATGCAAGTTACTCGATATTAACTTGCTTATTGAACTGTTGTATAAAAGCCTGCAGCTTCAATCCTACGGCCAAATCACAGCGGCACTGATCTTCAATACAACAGTTCATGTTGTATTATTTAACTACCAAAACGGAAACAAACACATTAAGTAAATGAATAAGTCAGAATGTTTCAACATGCAATTCTTCACAATGCTTCCTAAGAAATCTGTTATTTCTGCTTAGTGTAAAAGAAAATAAGCTGCCATGGATTCACTGCATGTGTCTTATCAGAGTGTCCTTGCATCCTGGCATCTCTTAACACAACCAGCAGAGCTTCAGATACATTTTTATGAATGATTTATGTACACTAGAGAACAGCCTTTCTTATAGGAAAAAACATAAACAAAAGAGATCTCCTCTTTAAAATGTCAATTGCTTGTCCTAGACAGAAATGAGATTAAATAGAATTGTATGCAAGTCTCTAGCTCCTCAGGTTTTCTATCCTTTAGAGCAAAGATGTCCAAACCAGTGCCCATGGGCCTGATGATGACCTCTGATTTCACACCAGGTGAGAAAAAGGTTAAAAAAGCAATAAATAAATAAAATAAAACTGAAATGTAATAAAGTGATATACAATATATAGAAAAACAATCTATTTTCATATTAAATGTATTAAATTTTGTTTAATTATTTGTTTGTTTAATTTACAATAAATGAATACATTTTAATATAATATAGTTGGATATAATGCAACATTTATTTTTGGCCCATGACCCTTGATCATGTTTGGCCCATCATATTCATATTAAAAAGTTTGGACACCTCTGCAAGTCTACAGAACATCTCAATAATGTCTCAATCTTGGCTCAGATTTGTCAAGACACAAAAGTCTGCCATCACAAGATTTCAACATGAGCTCTTTCATCATTTTATAGATCTATATACCCAAACTCTGTCGACAAGTCTTATTGTGTTCTATTTTTCTTTCTCATAAAGGATCTTAAGAGAAACATCAAGACCAGCGTGAAACTTAAATAAATCATAAACGAGCACTCTTTGAAATCTCCTGAACAATGCAGCGCAACCTTTGAACAATTTTTATCTATCGGTTCTCTGTATTCCTCACTCTCGACTTTTGCCTGAATCTTTTTTCAAAGGGTGAAAAAAAAATTCCAGATTGCTAACCTATTTTCTTTTCTCTGCCTGGCTGACAATAACAGCTGAAGCACTTAATCAACGTTTTTAAATGCTTTAACTAAAGCTTCTGCAGGTTGCAGCCAATTGAGCTTGCTGTGAAATAGAACGCGAGTGTTGACCGAAACAAAAAGCGTAAAAAGCGTGCAAGCTGGCACCGGGCGGGAGGCTGCTTGCCAGCGACAGACAGACTGTGCCATTTCAAAAGGTTACGGCAGACTGCGAGGCACTTACGTCAGGAGACAGACAGAAGATTGCGAAGCAACAAACACACTCGTGCATATGCACACACATGCATTACACGTGGGAAAAGTGCAACTGGTGGCGCGTCTTTGGGAGGCGGCCTACTCTGACCCTTTACGGTCCAGTTTCTTCTCGGTTCTCTCTCTCTCCGGCTTGGCAGGACCCTCCCTGCGTGGTCCCTAATGGACCGATGATTGTCCTGACCTTCAGTTCAGTTTAGAGATAGACAGAGTGGCCACATCAGGAAAGGGTGGGGGGCCTGAAAGTGATGGAACGCAATGTTGAGAAAGTCAAGCTGGGAGAGTGAGATATCAGAGGAACGACATTAAACAACCGCAGAGGGAGAGTAAGTGAGGGAGATCAACTGAGAGGAAAAAAATATCACAAAATAAATGTTTTAAAGAGACAGTTCAGACCAAAACAGATTGGGTCATGTGGGTTTTCGAAAAATAACTTTTTTGCACTTTGTAACATAGCTATTCTTCAATGTAAACAGTCTGCAAAGCTGTTAATCAAAAAAGTGCATTATACATAAAGATATTGTCTCTCAAAAGAAAGAGTCGACTCAGAATCGGCGTAACGACGAGTCAACATATTTCTGATATACATCACACTTTGACCTGCCCACAAACACTTCCACCAGTTAATGTTTTTACATCATGTCGAGAAGACCTTGTGTTCTGCGCTGTGAAAGCAATTTCATTACCGAAAGTTTGGTTTTCATTATAGAAAGATGCTGATGTGAAGAATCAGTGGTTAAAATTCACTTTTTCCATGATATCACAGCAATACATTTCAAACCTTTTGTTGTGTGCTCATCATTTTACTGAGGACTGCTTTTCTAATCTTGGCTTTTATCTTCTTTGGCTTCTAATCTTTATTTCTGAACCACAACCTGTAAGTACAATTGATATGTGACCCTGGACCACAAAACCAGTCTTAAGTCGCTGGGGTATATTTGTAGCAATAGCCAAAAATACATTGCATGGGTCAAAATTTTTGATTTTTCTTTTATGCCAAAAATCATTAAGAAATTAAGTAAAGTTCATGTTCCATGAAGACTTTTTGTAAAATTCCTTCTGTAAACATATCAAAATATAATTTTTGATTTGTAATATGCATTGTTAAGAACCTAATTTGGACAACTTTAAAGGTGATTTTCTCAGTCTTTTTGATTTTTTTGCATCCTCAGATTTCTGATTTCAAATAGATGTATCTCAGCTAAATATTGTCCTATCCTAACAAACCATACATCAATAGAAAGCTTATTTATTGAACTTTCATATGATGTATAAATCTCAGTTTTGTCAAATTTAACCTTATGACTGGTTTTGTGGTCCAGGGTCACATATGTTATGCGTATTTTCAAGTGGGTGCCTCAAAATATTTATTGTGCTAATAGGTGATGACTACCTAGTGTAGCTTTAGGTTTCCAGGTTAAACCACGATATTACTGGCTTTTTAAAATAGTTCTGATAATTCACTGTGAATCCACTATTTCCTAAGAATGTGTTGATTAATGTACAGTCGTGGCCAAAAGTTTTGAGGATGACACAAATATTAGTTTTCGCAAAGTTTGCTGCTCAACTGCTTTTAGATCTTTGTTTCAGTTGTTTCTGTGATGTACTGAAATATAATTAGAAGCACTTCATACGTTTCAAAGGCTTTTATTGACAATTACATGACATTTATGCAAAGAGTCAGTATTTGCAGTGTTGGCCCTTCTTTTTCAGGACCTCTGCAATTCGACTGGGCATGCTCTCAATCAACTTCTGGGCCAAATCCTGACTGATATCAACCCATTCTTTCATAATCACTTCTTGGAGTTTGTCAGAATTAGTGGGTTTTTGTTTGTCCACCCGCCTCTTGAGGATTGACCACAAGTTTTAAGATCTGGGGAGTTTCAAGGCCATGGACCCAAATGTCAACGCTTTGGTCCCTGAGCCACTTTTTTTTGCCTTATGGCACGGTGCTCCATCGTGCTGGAAATGCATTGTTCTTCACCAAACTGTTGTTAGGTTGTTGGAAGAAGTTGCTGTTGGAGGGTGTTTTGGTACCATTCTTTATTCATGGCTGTGTTTTTGGGCAAAATTGTGAGTGAGCCCACTCCCTTGGATGAGAAGCAACCCCACACATGAATGGTCTCAGGATGATTTACTGTTGGCATGACACAGGACTGATGGTAGCGCTCACCTTTTCTTCTCCGGGCAAGCCTTTTTCCAGATGCCCCAAACAATCGAAAAGAGGCTTCATTGGAGAATATGACTTTGCCCCAGTCCTCAGCAGTCCATTCGCCATACTTTTTGCAGAAGATCAATCTGTCCCTGTGGTTTTTTTTGGAGAGAAGTAGCTTCTTTGCTGCCCTTCTTGACACCAGGCCATCTTCCAAAAGTCTTGGCCTCACTGTGCGTGCAGATGCGCTCACACCTGCCTGCTGCCATTCCTGAGCAAGCTCTGCACTGGTGGCACTCCGATCCCGCAGCTGAATCCTCTTTAGGAGACAATCCTGGCGCTTACTGGACTTTCTTGGACGCCCTGAAGCCTTCTTAAGAATGCAGTGGAAAGTTTTTTTCGGGATTAAGTTAATTTTCATGGCAAAGAAGGACTATGCAATTCATCTGATCACTCTTCATAACATTCTGGAGTATATGCAAATTGCTATTATAAAAACTTAAGCAGCAACTTTTCCAGTTTCCAATATTTATGTAATTCTCAAAACTTTTGGCCACGACTGTAGACTGTCATTGTTCTAATCACTTTGTTTAATTATAAAGAATGTAACAAACATATTTTGGTCTACAAACTGTTGTTTCATCAGTTATTCACATTAGCACTCAGCTAACGTATCCACAATTTTTGTTTTGTTATGTTTACTGTTCAGCAGCTAAACTTTAGCTGTGGGCACGATTTGTTGTGTTAAATTATTATTTTAAAAGTGTTTTTTATTATTATTTTAAGAACGTATTTGAGCACTATATTGTTTTATGTGAAGGTGCATCAGGGTTTCTAAGTTTTCACAACAAAACCCGCCCAATTGCTACTCAAAACTAGTCCGTTTGAGATTTTATAGGGGTCCCCCAATAAAAATCTCATTCCAGGGTTTAAAATGCATGCTTTTTGTTTCCCCTGGTAAATTCACATTCCAGGGGCTAAATATGACATTTTTGGGGTCACTTCAACCCATGGACATCAAAAACAACCACAGACTTGGCAACACAGACAACACAGATGGTAGCGCTCGCTAACTTGCTCAAGTACTCCTCTCTATGTCAATCACAACAGGCTTGGCCAGCTGACCAATCACAGCAGAGTAGGCTTATGGAAGGGAGGGGTTAACAGACATTACGCTCAAAGCTGGTTCGAACAAACCATTTCGAAATCATTGACTAATTATGTATAAATGCATATTCTGAGAAAATAAAATGTTTTCTGACCTTAGATGCATTTAAACAAACACAATATTGGGACACTTAAAAAAAACATATGACCTGCTCTTTAAAACATTCTGAAAATGCCTATTTTGAGTACAAGTATAAACACAATGTTTTTGTGCATTACTCTTTAAATGCAAATGAGCTGCTGCTCCCTGCCCCCTTTTCCAGAATAGGGCTGTGTCTTTACAGCTCGTACCTCAGACACTCAGCCAACACACATCTTTTTTTTTTATTATCATGTCTATCATGCTAAAATCATGAGTTTTAAAGTTAATGAGTTTAGAGTTCTGATATAGGGTTTTCTGAGTGCACACATCCGAAGGATGTGCACAGAAAGCAGCTGTCACACAGCATGTGAGTAATAAATTAATAAAGTCTTTAAAAATAAATCAAATCTTTCAGTTTATGTTAAAAACACACACGAGTTACAAAAACAGTCGGTTATGTATGTGAAGGCAAACAGCAGGGAACTCGCCCTCTTACTATTCCTAACCCATATAGACCAATTTATCTTTCTTTTTCAGTTTGAATGTCACAGAAAGCTTTGATATGGCTTCTGAAGACTTACAACATACAATATAATGATATTTTTAATGTGCTTTTTTGTCCTTGACAGCTCCATTTCTCATTCACTGTCATTGTATGGAAAATATGAGCCAGGATATCCTTTAAAAGTCACATCTTTTGCCTAGGTCTAGGTTTGGAACAACATGAAAGTGAGCAAATAATGCAAATGTTTTTTTTGGGGGGTGAACTATATGCTGATTTGAGAACATATCGTATTCCTGAGGGAAAGAAGAGCCTGCCGGATGGACGGCACAGTACCGCTGACATTCACATGGCAAAGATAATACACCAAAAATGAGACGATGTGCTATGAAAAACAATAATATCAAGCAGCCTGTAAATATAGAAGCAATCACCTGAGGCTGGGACAGACAGAAGAGAAAACAGACGGAGAGAGAAGGAAAATACGCACAACTTTATTTAATGAAACATTTCACAGCAGGGAGCTTATCACAATATCTGTGAAGCATTTCACACACGCACACACATAAAGCGAGAGAGTAGGACTAAGAGAAAGCGATGGAGATGGAGAAGGAGAGAAAGTAAAAGCAATCAGTGTTGGAGAACCTCATCATGGTGACTGAGAGCAGAAATCAGCAAAGGAGATGCAGTCCTGAGTGGAATCGGAGCAGACATTTACCTAATGTAATGGAATTCAATTTGCAAGTGTGCCTCAGGTGATCAGTCATTCCACAAGAAACCGTTTTGATCATTGCAAGCAAAATAAAAAAAGAAATGTTTTTCTACACAGAGGAACAGATTTGATTCTTTAAACTGAAACTACAAATTGCCCAACCTCACTAACAAAAGTTACGAGTGAATTAAATTTAATGGGATCAAATAAATCATTGCATTTTGACATTTAAGCAGAATTATATTTTAACTTCATGACGTGCATCCTGGGATGCATTTAAACAGCATTAAAAGAGTTTTTAAACAGTATTGAAATAGTTACCATGCCACAGAATTATAGTATGAAACTATAAAATACTAAACTAAAAAAAAAAAATAACAAAACTTAACTGATAGTGTGCATGTAATTTATTTTTTTAAATAATACAATAATAATACAATTTAAATTAAATAGATAGATAACAGTGGCATTTGAAAGTTTAGGAACTTCTTGCAGAATCTGTAAAAACGTGAATAATTTGAGTAATCTATGTGAATAATCTGAGTAAGATATCTTACATAAAAGATGTTTACATATAGTCCACAAGACTTCAAAAAGCCTTCAAAACCCTTCAAAAGTTTGGGAATCTTTGGTTTTTAATACTGTGTGTGGTTACCTGGATGATCTACGACTGTTTTGTTGTCCATGAGTCCCTTGTTTGTTCTGAACAGTTAAACTGAGCACTGTTCTTCAGAAAAGAACATCCAGGTCCTGCAGATTCTTCAGTTTTCCAGCATCTTTTGCATAGTTGAACCCTTTCCAGAAGTGACTGTATGATTATGTTCACACTAAGGGCAATTGAGGGCCTTAAAAACAGCTATTAAAAAAGGTTCAAACATTGACTGATGCTCCAGAAGGATGCATTAAGAGCCGGGGGTAAACTGGTACTTAATTTGTCTTCCGGAAAACATGCAAGTATCTTCTGTTGCATCCGAAGGGCAATACTAAATGGAAATATATATGTATTTTAACAAAATAAGAAAAATTTGGACATCTTTATCCTGTTCAAAAGTTTTCACCCCCTGGCTTTTAATGCATCGTGTTTCCATCTGCAGCATCAGTGAATGTTTGAACCTTTTTTAATATTTGTGTTTGAGTCCCTCAATTGTCCTCAGAGTGAAAAGATGAATCTCAAAATAAAAAGTCACTGCTAGATAATAATAAAAAAAAAACATTTTTGTATGATCTCTCTTATTTTGTTAAAATTATTCACATTTTTTTCTACAATAGATAAATAGATGGATGGATGGATAAATGAAACAACAGAAAAAACAATGGATAGATGGATGGAATGGATGGATGAAACAACAGAAAAACGATGGATGGATGAAACAATAGAAAGAACGATGGATGGATAGAAAGACGGATGGATGGATGAAACAAAAGAAAGAATAAGGGATGGTAAGATGGATGGATAAAACAATAGAAAGAACAATAAATGCATGAATAGATTGATGAAACAATAGAAAGAACGATGGATGGATGGATGAACAAAACAATAGAAAGAACGACGGACAAACAGCTGGGGGCAAACGGGGGCAGCCGTGGCCTAATGGTTAGAGAGTCGGACTTGTAACCCAAAGGTTGCAGGGTCCGGCAGGGATTGTAGGTGGGGGGAGTGAATGTACAGCACTCTCTCCACCCTCAATACCATGACTGAGGTGAGTCCCTTGAGCAAGGCACCGAACCCCCAAACTGCTCCCCACTGCTTCGTGTGTGTGTTCACGGTGTGTGTGTGTGTGTGTGTGTGTTCACTACTGTGTGTGTGCACTTGGATGGGTTAAATGCAGAGCACAGATTCCTAGTATGGGTCACCATACTTGGCCTCACGTCACTTCCCTCCTTTCCAAACGAAACAATAGAAAGAATGATAGATGGATAGATTAAATGATAGAATGAATGATAGAAGTATGGATGGATGGATGGATGGATGGGTGGATAGAACAATATATAGAATGACAGGTAGAACGATGGATGGACGGGTGGATTAAACAATAGAAAGAATGATGGATGGATGGATGGATGGATGGATTGAATGTTAGGAAAAACGATGGGTGGATGGATTAATTGATAGAAAGAAGGATAGAGGGAATTGATGGATTAAATGATAGAAAGAACGATAGATGGATGGATGGATGGATGGATGAAACAATAGAAAGATGGATGATGGATGAACAAAACAATAGAAAGAACAATGGATGGATGAAACAACAGAAAGAAGAATGGATGGATGGATAGTTGGATGGATGGACGGACGGACAAACGAAACAACAGAAAGAATGATGAATGGATGGATGAAATGATAGAAAGAACGATGGATGGATGGATGGATGTAACAAAAGAAAGAATGAGGGATGGTAAGATGGATGGATAAAACAATAGAAAGAACAATGGATGTAAGGATGGATTGATGAACAAAACAATAGAAAGAATGATGGATGGATGGATTAAATGATAGAATGAACTATAGATGGATGGATGGATGGACGGATGGATGGATGGATGGGTGGACAGAACAATATATAGAATGACAGGTAGAACGATGGATGGATGGACGGATGGGTGGATTAAACAATAGAAAGAATGATGGATGATGGACTGTTAGGAAGAAAGATGGGTGAAAGGATTAATTGATAGAAAGAGCGATAGAAAGAATTGATGTATGGGTGGATAGAACAATATATAGAACAGGTAGAACGATGGATGGATGGATGATAAACAGGTAGACATACAGAGAGAGAGAGAAACAAATGGATCAATAGATATATTTTTTTGTATTTGCCTTTTAAGATATTTTCAAGCATTTAAGCATGAGTGTTTACATCAAAATGTCTAATAAAATAATGAGAAACATACATTTGGCCATACAAGTGCGTCCAAGCCACTGACTGGCAGTGCACGAACCTTTAACAAGATACCTGGACAGGAGTGTGTCATCCTTGAAGTCCTATCATCTCATCTCAAGCTAATAAAAGTGAAGTGTCTGTGTGGAGAAAAAAAGAAAGAGCAGTGAGGGAAATGGGCAGAGGAGAGATAGATAAAGCATGCTCTTTCTTGCTGAACGGAGAAGGATCACAGAGGAAGAGAGCAGGGGGGATGTGAGGGTAAGAGAGTAGGGAAAAAAAAACAAGAAGAGAGGAAGAGGGGGAGGAGAGATGGAGAAGGGAGGTCTCAGGGAGTAAAATGACTAATGGTCGACACAGCGCTTGGTTCTGTCTGTTAAACAGTCCTGTCATGGAGGCTTGGATTAGGGTACAAAATTGTGAAGGAAACAGAGAGAGAAGAGGAGAGAGAGAACAGAAGGGTTGTTATACATTTTTCATTAAGTATCCAGACCCAAAACCACATCAAAGAGTTTGGGCGAGAGGGGGTGGGGGGGTAGAGAGATAGAGAGAACGATGGCAGGAAGTGGGTACAGTATGTTCTGCTTAACCTCAGAGTCATATGCTAGCCTTGCGGATGTGTGTGTGTGTGTGTGTGTGTGTGCCTTGCCAACTGTCTGTAGCTTGTAAAATCAGCACTCGCAATTCACTGGAGTTTAACTTTACTGCAGACGAACCAAACATATTTCTTATTTTTGGCAAAAATGACCAAAACAAGAAATATTTGTTTAAGTAGTAAAGCATAAACACTGTTATTTTTACTTTTACTATTAATAATAGTTAATATTAGTTCAAATTTTTAATGTTTTATTAAAGAAGTCTCTTCTGCTCACCAAGCCTGCATTTATTTGATCCAAAGTACTGGAAAAAACAGTAAAATTTTGAAATATTTTTACTATTTAAAATAACTACTTTCTTTTGGAAGATATTTTAAAATGGAATTTATTTCTGTGATTTCAAAACTGAATTTTTAGCATCATTACTCCAGTCACATGATCCTTCATAAATCATTCTAATATTCTGATTTGGTGCTTATTATGTTAAAAACAGCTGAGTAGAGTTTTTTCAGGTTTTTCAGAACAGCATTTATCTGAAATAGAAATCTTTTGAAACATTATAAATGACTTTATCATAATTTTTGATCATTTTAAAGCATCCTTGCTAAATAGAAGTATTAATTTCTATGAATGGCTTTTAAATGGCGGAGTATAATGTTAAAAAGGCTTTTTATTTATGATAAATGCTGATCTTTGGATCTTTCTATTTATCAAAGAATTCTAAAAAAAAAAAAAAAACTCAACTGTTTTAAATATTGATAATAATAATATTAATTAATAACAAAAAATATTTCTTGAACAGCAAATCATCAATCAATTTTGCTTGGATCACAGGAATAAATTACATTTTAAAATATATTTAACTAGAAAAGAGTTATTTTAAATAGTAAAAAATATTTTAAAATGTTACTGTTTTTGCTGTACTTTGGTTCAAATAAATGCAGGCTTAGTGAGCAGAAAAGACTTGAAACATTAAAAATCTTACTGTTCAAAAGCTTTTGACTGGTAGTGTATGTATATAATTTACATGAATACATATTTTATAAAATAAAATATATAAATAAATATTTTTTGTAAGAAATGTTGAAAGTAAAACCAGTCAGATATCCAACATAAAGTATGTGAACCATATCAGAAACCTCATGAAGTTGGGTAAAACAACGCTGAGGGAATCTAGACAAAGAAACTCAGATATTAAAATATTTCTGATTTGCTTAACATTTTTTGCTCACTGCATAATTCCCATTCTTACGTTTATTTAATTTTGCAACTTAAATCTTTCGAGAGAGAGAGTGAAAGGTAGAGCTCGGCCTCCCAGAGGCAAAGTGCTGCAAACTGCTGAAAGAAAACTTTAAACAACCAGTCACTGCTCTCCCTTGCAATCTTTCTTTGCTTCTCCTTGTGAGTCAACAGGAAGTGGCATTCCCTTCTCACAGTAGTGGCATAGCCGTTGGACTGAGTCATGCTATCATCCTCTAACCCACTCAATGACTTAGTGTTGATCTTACACAGACTGTGTGTGTATTTCTGTGTGCGTGTAACATGTCAGGCCAGTGAGTCAGTGCCATCTTTAATCTGTGTCCAGTGACCAGCCCTCTGTATCTGTTACCATCCTGACATTAAAAACACAGGCAGCATCCAAAATCTTCTCTGCACTCAGAAAACAAGCCTCAATTTATGTTCACACGTTTAATTTCTGCTCGGTTTATATAATCAGTTAGCATAATGTGTGTTGACGGAGCAATGAATCATTTGGTAAACGGTCTTGGCTTGGAGTCCGTGCTTGAGAGAGCATTAGCGAGAGCTTGTCCAAGCTCAACGAGACGCCCCTCTGAATCTGACAGAGAGTGGCCAGAAGATGAAGAAATTGGAAAAAAGAGAAACATTTAGGGTAGAGGGAGGTCTCTTGAAAGAGCAATGCACTGAGATGACCCCCAAAAAGTAACTTTGGTGAGGAGTCTAACAGCATGACTTCTGAGGCTTTTTGTGCCAATTGCATTAAATGTAAAGCTCAAACTGTGAGAGCGTGGCACTGAAGGATCTGTGGATCTCTCAGGGGTTAGCAGCGAAACGTTAAAGAGATACATTTAACCTTGACCCTGCAGTTTGTCTAGCGGTTATTGCTTTAGATAAAAGTATTGGAGCTACTACCATTAATGAGCAACATGTAAGTCATAGGTGCATGTTACCATGTGAAGCTACAACTGTAGGCAATCTCATGATTGCATGTCTACATATACAGGAAATAATGCATAAAGCATGATGATGAGATAATTCATTACTGATGAGCTATAACCACAACATTTTTTCCCCAGAAAACTTTAAAATTGCCAAAAAGTTACACGGAATGACAGATAGATTAAACAATAGATAAACAGACAGATAGGCAGACAGAAAGACAGACGAATTTAACAACAAAAAAGAATGATTAATGGATGGATGGATGAATAAAACAATAGAAAAAAAACTGATGGATGGATGAATTAATGAAACCATAGAAAAAACAATGGATGGATGAGGATGGATGAATGAAACAACAGAAAAAACGATAGATGGGTGGACTGGAATGGAAGGTTGGATTAAACAATAAAAAAAATGGATGAGTGGATGGATGAAACAATAGAAAAAACAATGGATGGATGAATGGATAGATAGATTAATCAATAGAAAGAGCATGGATGGATGAAACAACAGAAAAAAGGATGGATGGATTAAACAATAGAAAGAACATGGATGGATGGATGGACTGGAATGAATGGATGGAGGGATAAAACAACAAAAAACAATGGATGGATGATAGATGGATGGATTAAACAATAGAAAGAGTGATGGATGGATGAAACAATAGAAAGAACAATGATGGATGGATAGCTGGATGGATGGACGGACAGACGAGTGAAACAATAGAAGGAACGATGGATGGAAGGATGGATGAATGGATGGATGGATGGGTGGATAGAACAATATATAGAATGACAGGTAGAATGATGGATGGATGGATGGATGGACAGGTGGATTAAACAATAGAAAGAATCATGGATAGAAGGAACGTTAGGAAGAATGATGGGTGGATGGATTAAACGATAGAAAGAACGATAGAAGGACTGATGGATAGTACAATAGATAGAACGATGGATGATGGATGGATGGATGAATGGATGGATGGACGGATGGATGGACGGATGGACAGATTAAATGATTGAAAGAACAATAGAAGGATAGATGGATTAAATGATAGAAAGAACGATAGAAGGATAGATGGATGGGTGGATAGAACAATATATAGAACAATATGTAGAACGATGGATGGATGGATGGATAGATTGATGGATGATAAACAGGCAGACAAAGAGAGAGATTGATGGATCAATAGATCCAATAGATAAAGCCACGGTATTGACGCTCTTCAAGAAGTCAACCTACAAAGGCCTTACTCGGTCGTCTCTGAACATTACACTGGGATGGGAGACATTTATTTTGACATTTAACAAAATGACACACATCAGCTTTAAAATGATGTCTATTTACAACACTAAGTACTTGAAGTTTGTTTTCTAAAGTAGTTGCAAAAACCTTAAAAGAGTGTCACTGTTGACGGAGCAGAACATGGCACGCACGATTCATTAAGCAGTGCTAAATTGTTTAGGGCAATCCACTTGGGAAACTCTCTGCAAAATGCTCGAATAAGTATTTCACACAGGAAACGTTTCTATAAACATGCGCTCCAGATCTTGTGTATTCTGGAAAGGTTGTAGGGTTTAAATGTCACAGACATGAGGTGGCATTCCGTGAGCCGAGCCAAAAGAAGATTCAGGCCAGACTGGGGAAAAAAAAACAAAAACCACAGCGTGGTCTAAAACGACAACGAAGCAAGGACACATCATTTGGTCAATAAGATGTCAGATCACTGAGTTCAGGAAGAGAAAAACAGTGGCCAACAACTACCAAGCGTTCAGCTCGGCTGCGCAGGAGAGATCTTGCAGACTATTTGGGCACAAGCCAGGACTTTAATGAAGTTACGCTTCCCCAGTGATTATGTGCGGCCCTTATTGTTAATGAGCCTATTCATAAGACTAGAGTTAAAAAACGACAGATCCAGCATCATGTGGTCACGCTGCACTGGTCTAACTTACGCAACCATAGGTCATGAGTTATATCATCTTTGGTTACTTTTTATCTGCTGGCATTAGGTTCTATCATATGACATGCAGCAAGTTATTGCATCATCACATATACTGTGTAAAACATCGGCAAGCGCAACAAAATCACACACGCAGTTAAACCCGCTCCAAACCATGCCTAGTTATTAACTGTTCATCTTGCTCGGAGCACGCTGTTTGCTTTCATGCTGGATTCGATGCAAATGTACACAGAGAAGAAGAAGAGTCAACATCCATCAAAGGACAGCGACTACATTCACTCTAATCTTGGATTTCTATTTCTGCTTGAGGACCTGCTCTCATTAGGCGCCGTGCTGCACGCTGAGGGAAGCGTGTTTTGATTGAAAGTAGTCTCTACCTAAAGAACTATCTGCCTGGAAAGTAGCACAGGAGATAACAAAGAATCACACACACTTTATATTTCCAACACTCACATGCACATATAAAAATATGCACATAATTAGGAGTGTAGGAATGATCTGAAATGTGCCGGGGAACGATCTCAAAAGCTTGGCTCATGCATATTAATAAGGTGAAGTTTGGCCAGGTAAGTGGCCACTAGCCATAATAGGACATGATCATTTGTATATTTAGTCAGCCTATTGCCAGTTTAACTGGTTGGCAGAGACATCTGCATGACATTAAAGAAATAGTTCACACAGAAATGAACATTTCCTGGAAAATTACTTTTAAACTATTATCTAAATGCATAATTTATAATTATAAATAAAACATTTTTGCAAAATAATCATAATATTTTAAGAGTTTAGGATTTGGATAAAACAGAATTTTTAGTCAGCTATGTAAAACGGTGACTTCAAAGAAATAGTGTCCCTAAATAAAAGAAAAAAAAAAAAAAGCTGAAAATGTACTAACTCTCAGGCCATCCAAGATGTAGATGAGTTTGTTTTTCATTGAAACAGATAAAATTAGCATTACATCTGTTGCTCACCACTGGATTCTCTGCAGTGAATGGGTGCCGCCAGATTGAGACTACAAACAGCTTAAACGCGCACACACACACACACACACACACACACACACACACACACACACACACACACACACACACACACACACACACACACACACACACACACACACACATGTTGGGTTTACATGTTTTATGGGGACATTCCATAGGCGTAATGGATTTTATACTGTACAAACCGTACTTTCTATCACCCTAACCCTACCCTACACCTAAACCTAGCCCTCACAGGAGATTGTGCACACTTTTACTCACTAAAAAAAAACGTCTCAGGTTACGTATGTAACCCTGGTTCCCTGAGGGAACGAGACACTGCGTCCTGAAACGCTGTGGGGAACGCCATTGGCGGGCCGCACTCTGAGTCATGTCCAACGTCCAATGAGAAACGGGAGTGACGTCACAGGCGCGGTGACGTCATCGACCAGGAAGTATAAAAGCACGTGCGTTTGAAGCTGGCGTCAGCTCATAGGCATGAAGCGAGCGCAGCAGGGATGCGGGAATTATGGTCCGAGACGCAGTGTCTCGTTCCCTCAGGGAACCAGGGTTACATACGTAACCTGAGACGTTCCCTTCCGGGAACTCTACACTGCGTCCTGAAACGCTGTGGGGAACGAGGTATCAACGTCCCCATAATTTCCGCACCCTGCCTAGTGTCTGCTAGAACAAGGGGGAAAAAGACAGCGTTAATACATTACAAACCTCAGCCTGGGGATCCTGCCAGGACATGGGTGGTAATACATCTCTGACTGTGTAGCCCACCAGATCAGAGGGAAAGAGACCTCGGCCCTCGAGCCCACGAGGTCATGTCATCCTTCGTCTGGTCTCGCAAGACCGAGAAGGGACAGTGTCTAGAAATACTTACCTGATGAGACACTGTAGTAACTCCGCCTGGTGATCTTGCCAGGACGCGAGTGGTAATCCACCTCTGTCTGTGATCCATCACCAGACAAGAGGGATAATGAGCCTCGGCCCTCAGGCACACGAGGCTAGGGTTCTCAACCGCTGCCTGTCATGAGACCAGCGCAGGGGGAGAAAGGCTCCTCGGCCCTTGGGCACACGAGGAGAGATGTGGTCCTTTGTCTGCGTTACGGCCAGTACAAGAGGGACACGAGAAGTGCCTGGTGATCTTGCCAGGGCACTGGAATTCATCTCTGTCTGTGATCAGCCACCAGACAAGAGGGATAGAGTAGGCCTCGGCCTTAGGCACGCGAGGCTAGGGTTCTCAACCGCTGCCTGTCATTAGACCAGTGCAGGGGGAGAAAAAGCTCCTCGGCCCTCGGGCGTACGAGGAGAGATGGTGGTCCTTTGTCTGCATTACAGCCAGTACAAGAGGGACACGAGAAGTGCCTGGTGACCTTGCCAGGGCACTGGAATTCATCTCTGTCTGTGATCCACCACCAGACAAGAGGGATAAGAGACCTCGGCCCTCAGGCACACGAGGAGAAATGGTAGTCCATTGTCTGCGTACAGCCAGTACAAGAGGGACATAGGAAGTGCCTGGTGATCCTGCCAGGACACTGGAACTCATCTCTGTCTGTGATCAACCACCAGACACGAGGAATACAGGCCTCGGCCCTCGGGCACACGAGGCTGGAAGGAATGTAGAGGAGAGTCATACGCCTTTGTCTGGGGAAATTTGCCAGAACAAAAAGGGGTAAAAACTCTTTTCCTTACTCGAAGGAAAGCGCCTTTTTGACCTCTTGAGCCTAGCCTTAGTGCTAGGGCTGAAAGATGACTAAGCCCGGAGTGGCTCTGAGGTCTAGTTCGTAGAATCTGACGAACGTAAGAGGTGAGGACCAACCCGCCGCACTGCAGATGTCCTTGATTGGGACACCTGCCATCAGAGCTTTGGAGGCTGCGACGCCTCGAGTTGAGTGAGCCTTGACTCCCATCGGGGATGGGAGACCAGAGGACTCGTATGCAGTAGAGATGGCATCAACGATCCATTTACTGATAGTAGGCTTGGAAGCCGGGCACCCCCTCTTAGGGGGGCCGTAACAGACAAACAATTGCTCTGATTTACGCCACAGGGCAGCTCTGTGGACATAAGTGTCTAGTGCTCTTACTGGACACATTAAGTTATACTTCCTCTGGTCGTGCTCCACGAATGGAGGAGGATAAAACGCTAGCAGCGTTATTGGCTGTGGTGTTACTGAGGGGACCTTGGGTGTGTACCCAGCTCTTGGGTAGAGGAATGCTTTGGCCAACCCTGGGGCAAAGTCAATATAGGAAGGGGCCACTGAAAGGGCCTGCAGGTCACCGACTCTCTTAAGAGATGTTAGCGCCAACAGCAGTGCTGTTTTTAGGGTAAGCATCCGATCGGAGGCCTCCTCCAGAGGCTCGAAGGGAGGCTTACACAGCGCTTCTAATACCACAGCCAGGTCCCATGTAGGGACTCTCGGTCTTGCACGAGGCCTCAGCCTGAGTGCACCGCGGAGGAAACGTGAGACCAGGGGGTTTCTGCCCACTGAAAGGCCGCCCTGAGGGGCGTGGTAAGCCGATATAGCCGCCACGTACACCTTCAGGGTGGAGTGAGCTAACCCAGCGGACAAACGAGTTTGCAGGAACTCCAGCACTGTACCGATCGGGCAGTGGACTGGGTTTGAGTGGCGTTCGTGACACCATGACGCAAACAGGTTCCACTTTAGGCCATAAAGTTTCCTCGTAGAGGGAGCTCTGGATTGAAGGATGGTCTCAGCAACCTCGGTTGAGAGACCAGCTTCTATGAGTTGTGCCCCCTCAGGGGCCACACCCATAACTTCCATTTCTCTGGGTGGGGGTGGCGTATTGCGCCCCCAGCCTGAGAAAGAAGGTTGCTCCTGACAGGAATCTCCCATGGAGAGCCGTCGAGGAGGGCGATTATATCCGAGAACCAGAACTCCCGGGAGCAGAGCGATCGGGGGAAAAGCGTACAGACGAAGCCTCGGCCACGTCTGTACCATGGCATCCAGTCCGAGAGGAGCTGGAGGAACTAGAGAGTACCAAAGGGGACATTGCGATGTCTCCTGAGTCGCAAAGAGGTCCACCTGGGCTTGACCAAAGACTCTCCATATCTGCTTCACCACCTGAGGGTGAAGCATCCATTCCCCGGGCCTCAGCCCCTGCCTCGACAGGACGTCTGCTCCCACATTGAGACGTCCAGGAATGTGAACTGCTCTCAATGAGAGAAGCTTCCCTTGTGACCACAGGATGATCTGGTACGCCAGCTTGTATAAGGGGCATGAACACAGACCTCCCTGGTGGTTTATATAGTAGACCACCGCCGTGTTGTCCGTGCGGACCAGCACGTGACGGTTTCTCAGGTCTGGAAGGAAATGCTTCAGAGCCAGGAACACTGCCAACATTTCTAGGCAATTTATGTGCCAGGAGTGATGCTGGTCGTTCCATAGGCCTTGGGCGGAGCGGCCACTCATGACCGCTCCCCACCCGGTGAGGGATGCATCTGTCGCTAGCGTGACGCGGCGGCAAGGAGCTCCCAGCACTGGACCTTGTAGTAGGAACCAGGGCTTCTTCCACATGACTAAGGCACGTAGGCAGCGCCGCGTGACCTTGATCTTGCGGAATGGGTTCCCCCTCGGGGAAAACCCTTTGGTTTTGAGCCACCACTGCAGTGGTCTCATGTACAGCAGTCCAAGAGGTATCACGTTGGATGCAGCTGCCATAAGACCTAACAGTACTTGGAACTGTTTGACAGTGAGTAGCAGGCCTAGCTTGACCGCATTTACTGCAGTAAGGATCGACTCTATCCGAGCAGGTGACAATCGTGCCTGCATCGTGGTCGAATCCCAGATTACACCTAGATAAGTGGTTCTCTGTAATGGAGATAGCACACTTTTCTTGGCGTTGAGTCTCAACCCCAGCTTTTTCATGTGAGCAAGAACAACATCTCGATGTTGAGCCGCTAACTGTTCTGAACTGGTTAGAATGAGCCAGTCGTCTATGTAGTTGAGTATGCGGATGCCCTGGAGTCGCAATGGAGCCAGAGCAGCATCCACACACTTCGTAAAAGTTCAGGGAGAGAGCGCTAGGCCGAACGGAAGAACTCTGTATTGGTAAGCTTTGCCCCTGAAAGCGAACCTGAGAAACTTCCGGTGTTGAGGAAGGATGGAGACGTGAAAGTATGCGTCTTTCAGATCTATCGTGACAAACCAGTCCTCGGACCTGATTTGGGACACGACCTGTCTGACAGTCAACATTTTGAACTTCAGTTTTCTTACTGAGAGGTTTAGCTGTCTGAGATCTAAAATGGGCCGCAGGCCCCCATCCTTCTTGGGAACAATGAAGTACCGGCTGTAGAACCCGGCTTCTCTGCATTGAGGAGGGACCACCTCGATGGCCTCCTTCCTCAGGAGAGTATTCACTTCCTGTTCCAATACCAGAGCCTGCTCGGGGCCTACCAGAGTAGGAAATACCCCGCTGAAAGGTGGCGGCCTGGCGCCGAATTGAATGGAATAACCTTTCTCTACAGTACGCAGGACCCACATAGAAATATTTGGCAGTAGTTTCCACGCTGCCAGAAATTCTACTAAGGGAACCAGCCTCTCGAGACTGGTCTCTGGATTTATTAGAGGAGCTAACTTGGTGACCTGTAGCAGCGAACTGGCAGGATGCACCTGAAGTGAGCGCTCTCGAGACCCCCGTGGGGGTGGCGAACTCTCTGGTTCCGCTACGTTTCCGGGCGGAAGGACCAGAGAATGATGTTCGCGGGAGACTGCCGCGCCCTGTAACACCGGCAGGGTTAGCTGACGAATCTCCTGAGGGCCCCGAAGAGAGGTGGTCACCGTACTCCTCAGAGGCGGTGAGGCACCTGACTCTTCCAGAGGGGCTGCCCTCATTGGCCCTGGGCCACGACCATCAGGGCCATTTAGCCGCGGCCCTCTTAGACTGTAGGACGACCCTCAGGTCGGGCCTAGTCTTTGAGGACCCCGGCTTGGAGCGTTGCTGAACCCGCCCTCTAGGCCGCGCCGGAGGGGCACGGGTAGCAACGCTCCTTTTTTGGGTCTCCCTGTGTGAGGAGCTGGAGTGCGGCTGGGGCTGCTCCCGTCCAGCAGCCCCAGAGGAGAAAGTGCGGCGAGGGAGGTAGCGCTGGAACGCCGCTGCCTGCCTACGGGCCTCCTGGTGCCTGTTGACAACTGTGTCAACAGAGTCACCGAAGAGGCCGGAGGGGTGCAGGGGGGCGTCCAGGAGCGTGACCCTGTCCTTCTCTTTCATGTCGGACAGGGTCAGCCAGAGATGCCTCTCCGCGGCCACCAAGGCTGCCATAGACCGCCCAACGGCGCGAGCGGTCTCCTTGGTGGCCCGAAGCGCCAGATCAGCGGTCCTGCGCATCTCTGACACGCTCACCTCCTCGCCATCACTAAGCTCCTTCAGCAGGTCGGCTTGGTACGCCTGGAGCACAGACATGGTGTGTAAACATGCACCAGCCTGACCTGCTGCTGCATAAGCCTTGCCCATCAAGCCTGATGTTACTTTTAATGGCTTGGTGGGCAAGGACGGAGCCTTCAGGGACGATGCCAGGCCGGGAGACAGATAGCTTGCTAGTGTCTGCTCGACCTGAGGCATCGCCCTGTAGCCGTATCCCTCCATCCCCCCCACATTACCGTAGTAATCTGAGGCGGGGGAGTAGAGACGAGAGGAATACGGCCTATCCCACGACCTCGCGATCTCTTTATGGAGGTCGGGGAAAAAGGGAAGGCTCCGTTTGGGAGGTGCTGATTTAGCCCGCAGGAAGCGCTCATCAAGCCTGCTCGCCTGGGGCTCTGGATCTGGAGCGGGTGACCAGCTGATGTTGAGCTTGGCCACCGCACTCGTCAGCACCTCCACCAGCTCCTCATACTGGGGTGAACGGGGGGGCGGTTGTGGGAGGTCAACGCTCTCGATGTCAACCTCCTCGGAGGAAGACAGGAGAAGCGTTGACTCCTCCTCTCGGAGGGAAGGAACCGCAGTGCGGGCTTCCTCATCCAAGAGGAGGTCATACGATCCGCTGGGTGAGGAGAGAGATAGGGGATCACCCGTCTCAACTCCCTCCAGCAGATCTAGCTGCGAACCCCACGAGTGCAGCTGCCGCTCCGCCTCGACGGAAGCGGGGCCAGACCCGCGGGGAACGCTAGTGAAAGCCCCCTCCTCAAAGAGGGCTTTCCGGGAACGGAGCAACCGCAGCGGCATCCGCTCGCACTGCGGGCAGCCAGCCCCCTCAAGGGCTGACCTAGCGTGCTCCGCTCCCAAGCAGACTACACATAGATCGTGTGTATCCCCACCAACAATGAAGTGTTGGCAGGGAGGGACACACCGTCTATGTGGCTGCTGAACCGCCATAGATCGTTCGTTCTTAAAAGAACGTTCGTTCTTAAAAGAACGTTTTCCCCCTGGCATTTCTGCTCAAATAAAAGTAGTGCAATTGGCACTGAAAAACAGCAGAATGCGGATCAGACAGACAATAACACAGAGCGCTCTCGCTGAATGACAAAAGCTGACGCCAGCTTCAAACGCACGTGCTTTTATACTTCCTGGTCGATGACGTCACCGCGCCTGTGACGTCACTCCCGTTTCTCATTGGACGTTGGACATGACTCAGAGTGCGGCCCGCCAATGGCGTTCCCCACAGCGTTTCAGGACGCAGTGTAGAGTTCCCGGAAGGGAACTCATTGTGCATGATTTATAAGCCTGTTTCCTCATGGGGACCTGAGAAATGTCCCCACAAGGTCAAAATCTACTGGTATTCCTATCCTTGTGGGGACATTTGGTCCCCACAACGTGATGAATACCAGGTACACACACACACACACACACACACACACACACACACACACACACACACACACACACACACACACACACACACACACACACAAATCTACAAGTAACCCATACAACTGAGTTCTCTATCCATAATATTCCTTTCTCCCAAGAAAAAAATTAAATCAGGAGAGAAGTATGCACAGATCAAGCACCCATTACAATTAAAAACAGTTCTAAACAAATATTTCAGGGTTAGTTTTTATGTGTGAGGACAACAGGAGATGGACTTTTTCACTGGAGGAAATGTTATTAGGGATATACAGTAGGGCTCATATTTTGTGAAGTGAAGGTTTATAGGTAAAAATGCCTTAATCATGGATTTATTACTTACAAGCGGGCACCTTTCCACTTTGATAGACTGGAGTTGTGTGGATTACTTGTGGATTATTGTGATGTTTTTAATCAGCTGTTTTTGACTCTCATTCTGATGTCACCTATTCAATACAGAGAATCCATTGGTGAGCAAGTGATGTAATGCTAAATTTCTCCAAATCTGTTCCAAATTAAGAAACAAACTCTTTATTTTGGAAGGCATGAGGTGAGTAACTTGTCAGCAGTTTTTAGGGGTTCAAGCGCATAGGGCTGAAACCCTATTGTAATTGTTAGAATGGTCACGGATCAGCATTTTCCAAGTAAAACCAATCGTGCAGACCAAACCATCGTACAGACTTGAAACTGGGAGAGATGGTAGTACTCACACGGCCTACAACGTCACCAAGGCTCACCCCAAACGGCCTGACGGAAGCACTACAGCGATCAAAAGTATGAAATCGCTCTTAACTTCTAAACCGCCAATCACAGACTCCAGTGTCTTTTGTCATTGGAATCCTTGGCTCATGTCAGACAAAATTTTATGACTCGTGAGCCTGGTGAAATTTTTGGATATTTCTTATTTTTTGATCGGAACCAATCGGAACCAAACCAGTGCAGAAAGATTCTTTGGAGAGTAAACATCGATAATTATTAAAAAAGTTGAACTTTCGACTCACCGTCGCAAAGTGGTGCCAAAACGTTTGAAAGGGGGAGGGTCACTTTTAGTAAAATGCCTATAACTCCTGAACGGAATGAGATATCTCTGCCAAACTCCGAACACTTATGTAAGAGCTCAATCTGAAGCATAGACTGTAAAAATAGATGGACAGATGCATAGAACCACTACTGTCAATCAAATTGTTTGTTAATTAATGATTGAGAAGATGTCAAATACCTACTTTTGTGAACTAATCCTAGGTTTTTTTGCTCAATCTGGAAAAGAAACACTGCAGTACAATTCGCTGGACTCTCTAAGTCAATAATTATCTCTTTTTTTTTTTATTTACCCTTTGTAAAGTGTAAATGTCATTGTACACTAAGTCCAAAGTTTTTGCATGCGTTTTTTTTTTTTTTGTATTTGTCATCCTTTCCTATCAAAATGCTTGCTGGGGATGCAAAAACGCAGAAAATCGAACCTGATCCAAACTTTTTTATGATGGATGAAAGTTTTGGAGACAGAATGTAAATGTGATTGACACAACATGAGGTCATATTTATTTCTTAACTTGCAAAAAAAAAAATTGACCGATGACCTTGAGATTTTAGAAAAAAAAAAATAAAAAAAAAATTGGTCAATCTGCCAATCAGACTTCTACTCTATTATGTAATAGTCTGGCTAAATACCACCTCTGTAGAAGATGATCAATGCCTGTTTCTACGTCACTGCCTCTTTAGCTCTGCCCACCGGTAGTTTAAATAACGAGAGGGGCAAACTTAAAGGCGATGAAACTAAAAGGCCAACTATATGGGTCCAACCGTAATGTCGCAACACAAATGTGAGTAACTGTTTTAATTGAGCATTTAATTGAGCATTCTGATCAAAACAGGACAGAAAATAGGCTATTACTTCAAAATTGTGTTTTTTATGTAACATTAACATTACAAGTGGACCTCAGAGAACAGTACAAAATAATAAAAAAGGCAGTTCTTTATTAAAGTTGCCTTATTATGCAGCTGTCTAAAATTTCAGTTTTATCCCAATCCCAAACACTTAAAATATAATGATTATTTTGCAACAATGTATTATTTATATAGTAAATCATACATTTAGATTCAATTAAATAATAATGTACATAATAAATGTATATTAAATTAATTTTAAAATACGAATATAAACATAAAATACAGTATATAATTACATATGAAAGGCTGCATACTAGTAGCCTCCCCTAAATCAACACAGACATAGGTATTAGTTAACATTAACAAACAAAAAAGTTAACAGTTGCTAGGCAGCAGCACATAATACACTAATTCAGTTCTTTAGCTCTTTAGTACGGTAGACAAGTGGTTGTGGTAGGGAATACAGGCAGACCAAATTTATTCTTTCTTTTACACAAAATAAAGACACTATTATGCTAATGATGTCATCTAAAATATAATTTCACTGTTTAATGTTGACTATCCTCATTTTCATTCTGTTTTTTCCCTAGGTCTTTCCTATCTCTTACACACACACGCACGCAAATGCAAAAACCACAAATGGACTCAAACGCTCAAAATGAATGTGATGACTCACTCTGTTTCTAACTCTTGGCATTGGGTGTTAAAACAGATTTGAAAAACAATGAATTAAAAACATTTTATCTACACGAGAGTGCAAAGACCAAGGACAGCTGTGTCTATCATGCTTTCAAAACCCCAAAGAATGACTCTGTTGACCACAATACAAAGATGCCCGTAGTGGTTTATGGTTATAAGATTTTTTCCAACCAAAGAGTGCTTAGTTCTTTCAGAATCTATTAGACTTTTTAAAGTCAGCATGACACAAAATTCACAACCATTTTTGAGCAAATCATGGTTAAAGAGGAGAAAACAACTGCGTGGTAGGACTTGAATTTTAAGGCACAATGCAGCAAGAACTGCATGGTAGTTTAAATACTTCCTCTTACTGTAAAATCTGCTACCACCTAATTAAACATATGAGGAAGCTTTTTGACCAGAACGCAAAAGGAAAAGGTCAAGTTCACCCTCAATAGCATTTTGACATACCTTGTAATGGCTCTTTATCACTTCTCTCATTATTTGCTATTTATGCTGCAACCTTTTAGTTAACCTAAAAATGAACATTTATTATTCACTCACCTCCAAATCTACAAGATATTCTGTCTTCTATTAAAACACAAAAGAAGGCACTTAGAAGAGGGTTTGGGTCTTATTGATTTTCATTGTATGGACCAGAGATGGGCACTCGAACTTTCGCATTTTTCTAGACTTCAGACTCAACTCAAAGAAAAGGACTCATGAATATTTTAAAAGCAACTTGAGTTTTTTATTCTAAATACTTATATAAATACTTAAATACTTATATAACTGATATTCAAAAGGCAGACTGCATCCGTACCCCAGCATCCATTCGGTCCACGAGCCGTAACAATTTTAAAGGGGTCATCGGATGCCCATTTACCACAAGTTCATATGATTCTTTAGGGTCTTAATGAAAAGTCTATAATATACTTTGGTTAAAAATTCTCAATAGTAGTGTAAAAACACCCTTTCACACCTTGTCAAAATCAGCTCTGCAAAAAATCAACTAATTTTATTGCATGGTCCTTTAAATGCAAATGAGCTCTGCTCACCACGCCCCTCTCTGCTGTGGCATTTAGCCGCATTTAGCCACATTTAGCCTCGTTTAATGGCGAAACTTGCCAACAAGCACATTATTAAGAAAGGCCATTTGCAAATACAGGTCCTTTTCAAAAAATTAGCATATTGTGATAAAGTTCATTATTTTCTGTAATTTACTGATAAACATTAGACTTTCATATATTTTAGATTCATTACACACAACTGGAGTAGTTCAAGCCTTTTATTGTTTTAATATTGATGATTTTGGCATACAGCTCATGAAAACCCAAAATTCCTATCTCAAAAAAATTTGCATATTTCATCCGACCAATAAAAGAAAAGTGTTTTTAATACAAAAAAAGTCAACCTTCAAATAATTATGTTCAGTTATGCACTCAATACTTGGTCGGGAATCCTTTTGCAGAAATGACTGCTTCAATGCGGCGTGGCATGAAGGCAATCAGCCTGTGGCACTGCTGAGGTGTTATGGAGGCCCAGGATGCTTCGATTGCGGCCTTAAGCTCATCCAGAGTGTTGGGTCTTGCGTCTCTCAACTTTCTCTTCACAATATCCCACAGATTCTCTATGGGGTTGAGGTCAGGAGAGTTGGCAGGCCAATTGAGCACAGTAATACCATGGTCAGTAAACCATTTACCAGTGGTTTTGGCACTGTGAGCAGGTTCCAGGTCGTGCTGAAAAATGAAATCTTCATCTCCATAAAGCTTTTCAGCAGATGGAAGCATGAAGTGCTTCAAAATCTCCTGATAGCTAGCTGCATTGACCCTGCCCTTGATAAAATACAGTGGACCAACACCAGCAGCTGACATGGCACCCCAGACCATCACTGACTGTGGGTACTTGACACTGGACTTCAGGCATTTTGGCATTTCCCTCTCCCCAGTCTTCCTCCAGACTCTGGCACCTTGATTTCCGAATGACATGCTAAATTTGCTTTCATCCGAAAAAAGTACTTTGGACCACTGAGCAACAGTCCCCCAAGGTCTGGAATCGGTCCTTCTCCACAATCTTCCCCAGGGTCCGGTCACCTCTCCTCGTTGTGCAGCGTTTTCTGCCACACTTTTTCCTTCCCACTGAGGTGCCTTGATACAGCACTCTGGGAACAGCCTATTCATTCAGAAATTTCTTTCTGTGTCTTACCCTCTTGCTTGAGGGTGTCAATGATGGCCTTCTGGACAGCAGTCAGGTCGGCAGTCTTACCCATGATTGCGGTTTTGAGTAATGAACAAGGCTGGGAGTTTTTAAAAGCCTCAGGAATCTTTTGCAGGTGTTTAGAGTTAATTAGTTGATTCAGATGATTAGGTTAATAGCTCGTTTAGAGAACCTTTTCATGATATGCTAATTTTTTGAGATAGGAATTTTGGGTTTTCATGAGCTGTATGCCAAAATCATCAATATTAAAACAATAAAAGGCTTGAACTACTTCAGTTGTGTGTAATGAATCTAAAATATATGAAAGTCTAATGTTTATCAGTACATTACAGAAGTAACAGGCTGGATGTACATTAATCTTACATCTTAAAAAAACAGCAGATCATAGATCATATATTTTTTTTCCAAATAATATTTTGTCCAACAGCTTTGTAAATAGGAAGATTTCAATAAATGAGAATTCTAAATGGGATTTTTTAGCAGGCCATTAAATGACTTTAGACTCGACTTGGACTCGTGACCAAAGACTCGAGACTTGATTCAGACTCCGGTGACAAAGTCTTCAGACTTGACTCAGACTCTAGTGACAAAGACTTCAGACTTGACTCAAACTCCAGGTTAAAGACTTCAGACTTGACTTGGACTCCAAGTTTAAGACTTGTGTACATCTCTGGTATGGACAAAAAACCGATCTTTTGTAAAAATCAGACAGTTATGGAACAACTTACGCACAAAGAAATGATGACAAGATTCATTTTGGGTGATGTATGATTTACCAGCTATCAAATTGCAATAAAAAGTCTGGTAACACTTTCTATGAAGCCCCTATTTATAATACATTATAAGGGTATTTCTATGGCATTATATTGAATGCATAATGCATTATAAAACTTATAATATGTTATATCATCTCAGGAATAATCATAACAATAATTATAATACATTGTAATACTTGAGTATTTGAGGTTGTAACTTTTAAGATTATGATTATTTATAACACACAACGGACGCCATATTAAATCTACTTAATTTATAATGGACTATATCATATTACATTTATTTTTTTACATTATATTACGTTTTATTTTGATGGTCCCCCTATTTTGACATGTCAACTAACACTCCTTAGAGTATTAGTAGACTTAGGTTAAGGTTAGGCTAGGTAGAAGGTTCACGTACTTGCAAAGTTACTTATCATATAATATAATAGTTTGTCTTTTGGGGAAACATCAAAATTTTGTGTTAGCATATATTTAGCATACTATTAATAATAATTACTGCTAGCTGACATGAAGTTGCAGAGTTACTTATCAACAGCTGTCTTCATCAAATAAAAATACTATCAAAATAATCAAACTGATAATACAAATGTGTCATTAAACATTCATCTGATCTTAGGGTTCTTTGGGAAATATTATTATAATTACTTATAAGTGGTCTTTGTATGCTTTAAGTAAAGTGACATGAGTAACATATAATATATAATACTTATAATACGTTATAACTATGAGCAGGTAATCATACTCTTAAAAGCTATAACCACAAATAAGTAAAAATTATAATACTGTACATTAAAACTGTTCTTATGAATACTTATGAGATGATATAACATATTATAAGGTTTTTTATAATGCATTATGCATTCATTATAATGCCTTAAGAATACCTTTATAATGTATTATAAATACAGGCTTCATAGAAAGTGTTACCAAAAGTCTTTGTATTCTATTGTGCCTTTAAGACTACATGTAAATGTCCACTGTTATTGGCTAACCACTCCATACAGTATTTGCTACCAAACATGCAGACACACTGATATGCTTGACAATTGTGACCCTGGACCACAAAACCAGTCTTAAGTCGCTGGGGTATATTTGTAGCAATAGCCAAAAATACATTGCATGGGTCAAAATTATTGATTTTTCTTTTATGCCAAAAATCATTAGGAAATTAAGTAAAGATCATGTTCCATGAAGATTTTTTGTAAAAGTCCTACTGTAAATGTATCAAAATGTAATTTTTGATTAGTAATATGCATTGTTAAGAACCTAATTTGGACAACTTTAAAGGTGATTTTCTCAGGATTTTGATTTTTTTGCACCCTCAGATTCCAGATTTTCAAATAGATGTATCTCGGCCAAATATTCTCCTATCCTAACAAACCATACATCAATAGAAAGCTTATATACATCTCAGTTTTGTAAAATTTAACCTTATGACTGGTTTTGTGGTCCAGGGTCACAATTCTGAAATGGGTTTATATCTCATCCATTGAGTCTGTGTATTAAAAACATCCCTATTTCTGAGCCCCAGTGTTTGGCTAATGGTGGGATAAATTATCTGAGTGAAAATCGACTGCAGTAGCTTATTAAACACGGTGGTCAATTACAAACGGTACTGATGTTGGAATCTAGCGGATGTGTTTTTGTAAAAGTGTAAAATCAATGTGATTCAAAGCTAATTTGACTGCTGCCAAAACAAGATATTGTTAAATCATTGTTTTGTACAGACTAATGCAATATTCGGTTATCAGTATGTGGTTTATACTAATATTTATTGGAAACACAATTTCTCGGAGTGAAACACAAAATCATTCCCCACACTGTTTGTCACGAAATCTAAAATTTAGTCAATACCAATACCAGGGAAAAATCACAATTCCTAACACCAGCAGCCAAATTAATTTGCTATTGAACACCCGCCTTTATTAAGTTAAATATTATGAAAACAAGAAATGATAAACCACAGGCTTCAAGCATTTCTCAGTTAAATAAGCATTGCTGCATATTTTCAAGCTATTATTCAAGTAAACAATCAGCGATACTGAACAATGAAGCAAATTAAGAGGAGTAAGTGTTTTTCTAATTTTCTTGCCAATATTGTTGTTTAATTAATATTCATTATATAATAGACAACAGCAGGTCTATCAAGCAGCATTTGCACTGCAAGGTCCACAGATCGGCATTCTCTTATCAAAAATAACTTTGTTATTTTTATTATCTTTACCATCTTTACCATGAAGTGAACACAGTATAATACAAAATTATTAATAATTTTCTTTTCTTCCCAGCAAGGATCAAAATTGACAATAAAGACTTTTGTAATGTTACAAATAATTTATCTTTCTATCCTGAAAAACAAAAGACAAAATAAATGGCTTAAACGACCGTTTTCAATATAATAATAATGTTTTTTTTTTTTTTTTGAGTACCAAATTAGCATATTACAATGATTTCTGAAGGATCATGGGACACACTAAAGACTGGAGTAATGATGCTGAAAATTCAGCTTTGCGTCACAGGAATAAATTTCATTTTAAAATATATTCAAATAGAAAAGAGTTCTTTTTAATTTGTAACAATATTACTCTTTTTACAGGGTTTGTCAAGTGCCACTTTTTGGATTTTCAAGGACTTCAATCAGAGATATCACTTAAACAGCATGATAAGAATTATTCATAAATCTGCTGCTGTCAGCAAAAACGTCTTCATGCCAGTTTCCGCCAAAAAACAAACAAACAAAAAACTAACACTAAATGTTAGTATTGTGATTTTACTGTTAAGTTAAATTGTGCTTTGTTGGTAGGCTATAATGTCTACTAGAATGTTGAAAATGTTCAGTATTAAGTAAATATTTTTAAATCATTGTTTTGTAATTGATTTTTATTTTTTATTTTTTATTTTTTGAAAAGCAAGACAAAACTGTAAAAGCACATTCTGGCTATTTCAATTATGCAATGGTGGAAAACAATTGGCAAAATACATGGGGGAAAAACACGAAAAACTGTGTTCGGTAATTGGCCTTCGGCCAAGAATTTTCATTTCGGTGCATCCCTACTTTTAATAATTCACGCACTTTCCAAGTACCTCTTCAGCAATATTGCTGTTTTCAAGGGTTTTCCAGGCCTTAAATTTCAAAAACTCGATTTGAAGTACTTCAAGCACTTTAAGCACCTTGTACGAACCCTGTTTTTACTGCAATTCTGACCAAAGAAATGCAGCCTTGGTGAGCATTAGAGACTTTTTTAATGACCCCAATATTTTGAATAGTAGTGTATCATGCACTTTTAAAAATAAAGTTTCCAAAAGGGTGTTTTTGCAGTGATGCCATAGAAGAAACTTTTTTGTTCAGTAAACTGTTCTTAAAAGAGCCATTTCGAACAATGTTTTGAAAATCTAAAGAACAGTTTACGACTATAAAAACCTTTTCTACATTTGAAAGGTTCCATGAATGTTCAAGGTTCTTTATGGAACCATTGATGCCAATAAAGAACCTATATTTTTAAGAGTGTACAAGCAGCTGCATCACAGTGAACACGTGCAAATACACTTGTGAGCTTTCAAAACCAGCCGCCTGTCAAGCTTGCTTCAAACTTCAGTGAACTTAAGTACATTAGTATTGACTTTACTGTACTTTTGATGTCCCTCCTGCCCACCGTGATATTTGTGATTATATTTGACATTCAAAACCCTGATTTTCTGAAGTTGCTTTAAGAAAATAATCACTTTAAGTGAACTGAAATAAAATCAATTTAAAAATGGAAAATGTTTATCTCTCTGAATGTGCACTGGGACTCTGCTTCATTCTTGCTATTCACTCTCAGCCAATGGTGTTTGATCCTGTGTAGGACTCATCTATCTGGCATTTCTCTTTGTTCCTACTGCTGCGAATCCTTTGCTGTCATTTCACTTTCCTTCATTTAATATGGAGCTCTTTCTGTGCCTTATCTTGGTGTTTCTACCTCTCCCATTCTCTCTCCTTCCTCGCTCTCCCTTCGTCACCGTCATCAAATATCTGAAGTGGAGAAAAGGCTGTCTGACTTCAAACACGCACTCCCTATTCTTTATTCTTCTTCTCCCTGTCTCAGCTGCGAGGCACGCTAGGTTCTTCTTTTCTTTAGGAGAGCTTTCTCTCTCTCTGTCTGTCTTTCTTTCTTTCTTTCTCTCTTTTCATTTGGCTCAGGGAGCATTTGATGTGATCGTAGGCTGTTCTGCCCGTGTCTGCACATAATCTTTTTACAGAATGAAATTAAAAAACCTCTGTCTATTATGCATGACGACCATTTTGCTTGAACCAATTAGCTCGCAGGTACAGTGTGTCCTACGAATCTGTGAAACAAGACTAAATTATGACCGTAGACGGCATGTAAAGAACTAGCAATTATTTCTTCTTCCTTCTCGGAAAAACCTTTGATAAAAGAGCTAAGTGAAAAGAGAAGTCCACGTCAAGCTAGCAACAAGCATGCACAGCTCCGTGCGTCAGGAAGCAACATCCACTAAAAATTGACATTTAAACAACCTGTGCTCCATTAAAAAGGCCAACGGTGAAGCAAAGAAAGTTGGTTCACCCCCCAAAAAATCATTTAGTCACCTCATATGACTTACCTTATTTCCTGGGAGAAATTCTGAAGACTGGCACTGGTCATTTTTCTTCATGGATAAATAACGAATGAGAAATGAAGTTTCCAAGCCTCAAATATGACCCTAGAGGATCATAAAACTAGTCAGTATGACCTGCGCTCTGTCTTCTGAAGCCATCTGATAGATCTGTATGAGAAACAGATCAAAAGTTGTGAGAGATGTAGCTATTGTTTATAAGTGAAACCAGTCCAATGGTTTATATAAATCAGAGTTTGTTCAGCTCGCTCATTGGAAGAAAAAATTGTCAGTGAAAAAGGAGATAAATAAGGATCTTTTTCTTCACACAAAGCTATCGTATGACTTCCAAAGACACACACAAAGAGGCACACAAGTCATATTTGACCTGTTATGATACTTAAAAGTGATAGTTCACCCAAAAATTAAATTTCTGTAATTAATTACTCAACTTGATGTTGTTCCAAACCCAAACCCGTCGTTCATCTTCGGAACACAAATTAAGATATTTTTGATGAAATCCGAGAGCCTTCTGACACATTCAAGACACGGAAAGTAAGGACATAAAATAATCTATGTGACATTAGTGGTTTAACTGTAATTTTATGAAGCCTACAAGAAGAAATTGTTGAATGAAGTTCTTCTTTATGCACAAAAAGTAGCTTTTTTTAAATTACGGTTGAACAACTTAATAATGTCCTTATTAAGTTTCTGTGTCTTGAACATTTTAGTTGCATTGCTGTCTATGCAGGGTCAGCATGCACTCGGATTTCATCAAAAATATCTTAAGTTGTGTTCTAAAGATGAAAGATGGTCTTACAGGTTTGGAAGAACATAAGGGTGAGTAATTTAAATTAATATTATCAAAAGGGATAGAGCAAGGAAACATTAAATTGACTGAATGCATAACACTTTTATGGTGCTTTTTCAAGCTTAAAAGCCTCAGATCTTTGGGAAAATTCATTGCAATTGTATGAAAAAGATTGACAAGCAGAGTCTTGTAGGAAAGAAAGTTTTACAGGTTTAAAAACAACATGAAGGCAACCAAATGATGACACAACTTCTCTTATCTTGGGGGAACAAATCTTTAGGGCACTCACAGACACCGATTTGCAGCAACAAAGGTGCTTAAGCGACTTAAGTGACAGCAACCGTTGGCGATGCAACAAATATGATCAGAATACAACTTGATGTTTATAATTATACCTCAACTACTGATAAAGACGGATACTGCAGTAGTGGGAATGCTTTCTGGCAACTCAGTGTCAATGTGAAACCCCTTTAGATGGATCAGGATAGAGAGATGTTAAACTTCAGAGCGTTGAACTGCAGAGATCTGGACTGATGCAACATCGCAAACTTTAGTGACATAGAGATGCGGTCACCTTAGAAGACCTGCAGAACGAGGCTGCGAGATCTGAGCGAGGAGGTGTGAGAAAACTTTTGTGCAGAGGCCGCGAGATGATTTTAAAAAGCTGTCTGGTCCACCTCTTCTGCTGGAGGGAGAAGCAGGTGGTTATGAAAGCTGCGTAAGCCCTGTAATGCTAATCACCACCATGACCACGGCTCCACTTCAAAAAGAGAGGGAAGGAGAGAGCAGCTTCGCTATCCTTGATACCAGGAAGGGACGGGCAGGGGGGAGAGTAGCCTGCAGCTGGTTTTGTGCTAGAACAGAGAGAGAGTGAGAGGTTTATTGCCAGGGTTGCCAGGTTTGTCTAACAAAGATATCCCCAAAGGCGGTCTGTCAGAGGAGGCGAGGGAGGCCGAGCCTGCTCAAAAACTAAAGTGATGAAATTAACTGCCACGGTAATCAATAGACCGACTTGCACAAAGCTCAGATGGCTATAATGTTTAATTATTTATATATTTTTCTTTGATGCAGTGGTAGCCCATTTGAGCTTTAATCACTATCAAAGAAGGCTGACAGGATAAATGCTCCTGCCATTAGTAGACGAACCAATCCAAAGCATATAAAAAAGGAAAACAAAAAAAAAACATACACCATATCATTTCAGAATATTATGTAATTTCAGATTTCTATTCATTTGTAGTTATATTGTATAAAGTAGGGATCGACTCATGTGTGGCTGATACCGATTATTACAGATCAAGTAGACCGATAACCGATATTTTGAACCGATATATATATATGTCTGCTGTAAAAATGAAATATAATGCCAAAATTAAGAATAACAAAAGTTTACACAAAAACTTTCTTTAAATGCTTTTAAATTATTTAATCTGCAAATCGATTTAGAAAATGACAGATACCGATAACCATAAAAAAACGTAAATGGCACCGATAATTGGCCAGGCCAATAATCGGTCAACTCCTATTATACTCCTATGTACACTACAGTTAAATATTTAGGTTTGTAAGACTTTTAAATGGGGTTGTAAGATTTTTGTGCTAGAACAGAGAGAGAGTGTGAGAGGTTTATCGCCAAGGTTGCGAGGTTCGTCTAACCAAGACATCCCCAAAGGCGGTCTGTCAGAGGAGGAGAGGGAGGCAGAGTCTGCTCAAAAACTAAAGTGATGAAATTAACTGCCACGGTAATCAATAGACCGATTTGCGCAAAGCTCAGCTGGCTACAATGTTAAATTATTTATATATGTTTCTTTGATGCAGTGGTAGCCCATTTGAGCTTTTGTCACTGCTAAAGGGGACTGACAGAATAAATGCTCCTGCCATTAGTTGACAAACCAATTCAAATGCAGATAAAAAAGGAAAAATCTAAATACAACATTTATTTCAGAATCGATATTATGTAATTTCAGATTTCCATTTATTTTCGGTATATTGTATAATGTAGGGACTCGACCTCCGTATTTTTTTAGGGAGGATACTAATTATTATTCGATTCAATATATATGACTTCCAAAGAAGAAAGATGGTCTTACAGGTTTGGAAGAACATAAGGGTGAGTAATTAATGACAGAATTTTCATTTTTGGGTGAACTATCTCTTTTAAACGATGCTTAAAAGCCTGCATTTTTATTCACTGTAGCTGTATGGAAAAGATCGAACAGATCGACCGAGTCTTAAGAAGAAAGTTTTGACCATGAAGGATGAAGTGCATACTTATTTTGTCCCTGAAGAAATTACTTACTTACTTATTTACAAGCATAAATTAAATTTATCAAAAGGGATAGAGCAAGGAAACATTAAATTGACTGAATGCATAAAACTTTTATAGTGCTTTGTCAAGCTTAAAAGCCTCAGATCTTTGGGAAAATTCATTGCAACTGTATGAAAAAGATTGACAAGCAGAGTCTTGCAGAAAAGAAAGTTTTACAGGTTTAAAACAACATGAAGGCAACCAAATGATGACACAACTTCTCTTATCTTGGGGGAACAAATCTTTAGGGCACTCACAGACACCGATTTGCAGCAACAAAGGTGCTTAACCTGGTGTAAAAAATTTAATTAATGTCACAATTAAGAATTGACAAAACTTTCTTGAAATGCTTTTAAATGATTTTAACTGCAAATCAGTTTGAAAATGGCCGATACTGATAACTATAAAATGTTTAATATCGGCACCGATAATCGGTAGACCCCTTAGTATAGTGCACACTATAAAATGGTAAATATTTGGGGTTGTTAGAAATTTTTTTTTGAAAGTCTCTTTTACTCACCAAGACTGCCTTTATTTGATCAAAACGGTAATACTTTATATTACAATTTAAAATAACTGTTTTTTTTTTTTTTTAATTCCTGTGATAAAAAAATTATTTTTAACATCATTACCCCAATCTTTAATGTAACATGATTCTTCAGAAATCTGACCAAGAAACATGTTTTAATATACTCTTGTATACCTTGTATATATCTATTTAATATAATCTTGAAAACGGTTTTCCTGCTCAACATTTTTGCATGTACTTGACATAGAAATCTCTTGTGAAATCATAAATTTACAACCTGATCTCATGACGAAAACGTACCTTTGGGAACTTTTTCGCAAGACGCAAATATACACCATGTAGGTTTCTTGACATATTCTATGTGAAATGTCCACTGAGGGGAGCTAACAGAGTCGTTTTTTAATTCCTCCGGGAATTAAAACTCACTGACGTTTTAAAATAACGTACCATCTGCACTAGACCTAAACCTAACCAATAGTATGAACAAAAGGGAACGTGACAAGCTTGTTACCTCAGGAAAGCGAAACATATGCTGCTGTAATCATAACTGTGTAGGAAAACGATTACAAGAACTTGCTGTTTTACCACTTGAAGTGTTCATTTCTGTTGGAAACTGCAGTGATATGTACTTATTGGTTATTTCTAGCCTGGAAAAATCCAGACCCTAATCTATTAAGATTAAGGGTCTGGCATCGAGCAATAAAAAGGGTCTAATTGGAGGGGCGGCACCAAGCATGCATTTGAAACTCTCAATGCACACAATTGGATAATGCCACGACCAATCATTAAGTTTTCACTAAGCCCCATATGCTTAGCTACCAGCGGAGCTAACTGATGGATTAAACTCTTGCCGTATCCAGTCGGCAAAACAGCAAAAAAGTCCTTCTTACAAAGGAACGATTCGAGCGCGGTTTTCTGTTCCTCTTTTATATGAAAAGCCAAGTCTAACTCGTTCATTGTAGTGGCCAAAGCCGTTTCAAACAACTGGTGTTCATCTGTTTACTAATGATTCCGGACGTCGGAGCGCTGTCGTCATCAGCTTAGCTCGCCTCTGGTCCGCCCACATCAGATACACCGATTTGATTGGTTCCCAGAACTGCTTACGTAATGCAGTAATGTGGATCATTGCTCGATGCCAGAGTGTCTTGCAGAGACAATTCAAATTGTGCTCTCGCGAGACCTCTGGATTTCCAGGGTAGGTTATTTCATGTCTTGCGAAAAAGTTCTCACAGGTATGTTTTCGTCATGAGGTCAGGTAGTTATTGTAACTGTTGATCATAATACCCTCTTGATGAATAAAAGTATTTTGTCTTTTAAAATATATCCTACTGACCTCAAACTTTTGAATTCTAATCTAAGCAGTGAGCAATAAAATATTGTTTAAAAAGGCACATTCTCAGCCAATAAAAAAAAAACTCTATCCTGACCAAGTCAATATAATCACTGAAAGATCTAGTGTATTTTATTACAAAGTAATGCAATGCATGGGGAAATAGGGGGAGGGGGGTTGTTTAGAAAATTTAAATACATACAGCACCCTGCTGCTTTTAGCTGTAGGCCTATTACCCTTAATTGCCTTATTTCTGCTGACACGCTAGCTCAGTTTCAAAACCAAGTGAACTGCCTACTGTCTACTGCTCCCTCATTAGTTATCTCGCTTTTAAGAAAGCATCCTAGCAGTCATGAAACCTTACAAATGACACAATTGCAACACTTTACATAAGTTGCAACTAACAGAGACTTGACTTAAAATTACTTTTAATTGAGTTCTTAATCTCTAATAAGCATAAAAATGTGACGCACAAGTAATACAAATTATGCTTAGTTGTATTGATTTTTCATCAATAAGTTTCAGTAGCCTATTGAATGAAAATGCATTCTAGAATTGCCCTCTACTCAAAGATACTTTACATGCAATGCTGTCTTAGAAGAATTTAACTAAAATAATGTTTCTTAGAATCTTTCAACAGTGTTAACAGCTTTGCCTTAAAAATGCTGCTTAGTAGGCATTTCACTAGTTCTCCTGGAAATTTGCTAAACTGCAATCATATCCACAGTTATTATACCCTGTTATCATAAAAAATACTATCCATTTGACCAGTCTTAAAATAAATGAATAATCCATGGTAACAGTTTAAATGTAGCACAATTTTTCGGTAAAATTGCAGACTGGCAACCCTGTTTACTGCCATCATTCTAATTCATATCAAGTCAAAGCTGGAACGCATTAGTACAGCTGGGCACAGACACCCACACAAACACTTTACAGCTAGATGCTGTGACATTGAACACCTGTATACTGAATACACATACGGTGAGCACAGTCACAGTGAGTGAACATATGCTGAAAACAAGACAGGTCTGGAGATGCAATCCTCCAAAGACTTCCACATCAATGTATGTACGGATCCATATGGTAACGGCTCTAAAACTTAGAAATAAATTAAATTAACTGATACATGCGAAGCACTTACAGATTATTATATCTGCAGAATGTGTAAATAGATCTTGCATTGATTTAATTCAATTATTTAGTCATACACAAACTTGCACACAAATTATCACCAGTATAAGGCAAGCTTTAAGAAATGTTGCAGGTTCAATACAACTTTTAAAATGAACAACATATAGTATGTCACAAAAGTGAGTACACTCCTCACATTTCAACAACCATTTTAGTATATCTTCTCAAGGGACAATACTATACAAATGAAACTTAGATATATTTTCGAGTAGTTCGAGTATGTGCAGCTTGTAGAGCAGTATAGACTTACTGTCCTCTGAAAACAACTCAACATACAGCCATTATTGTCAAAATAGCTGGCAACAAAAGTGAGTACACCCTAAGTGAACTTGTCCAAAGCGTCAAAATATTGTGTTAGCACCATTGTTATCTGGCACTGCCTTAATCATCCTGGGCATGGAATTGACCAGAGCTGCACAGCTTTTTGCTGGGTTCTGCTTCAAATTGTACAGTACATAATGCAATCCATGTTTCCCTCAATGAACTGCAGCTCTGCAGTACCAGCAGCCCCAGACCATGATGCTACCACCACCATGCTTGATTGTAGGCAAGACACAATTTTCTTGGCACTCTTTACCAGGGCATTGCCACACATGCTGGACACCATCTGAGCCAAACTAGTTTATCTTATAGTCTCATCAGACCACAGGACATGGTTCCAGTAATTCATGCTCTTGGACAGGTTGTCTTCAGCAAACTGTTTGCGGGCTTTCTTGTGAGCCAGCTTCAGATGAGGCTTCCTTCTGGGACAATGTCTATGCAAACCAACTTGTTGCAATGTGTGGCGTATGGTCTAAGCACTGACAAGCTGACCTTCTACTTCTGCAACCTTTAAAGAAATGCTGGCAGCATTAATGTGTCTGTTTTTTTAAGCCAGGTTCTGCACCGGATGCACAGAACGAGTGCTCAACTTTGTTGATCAACCCTTGCAAGGCCTGTTCCGAATGGAACCCATCTTGGAAAACCTCTGTATGACCCTGACAAAAACATAAACAGGATGAATAGGACATGTGGTTTTGCATGGTTAAACAACATACTGCTGTTAACACTTAGGGTGTACTCACTGTTGTTGCCAGCTATTTTGAAAATAATGGCTGTTTGTTGAGTTATTTTCAGTAGATAGTAAATCTATACTGCTATACAAGCTGCACATTGACTACTCTAAAATGTTTGCGTGTATTTATATACAGTGCAAACAACTCATAGGTACATTTTTAATTAGATAATACAATGTTTATAGAATCAAAATTTAATAATTTGCACTTCATAGTTTTCATAATTAAAATAAAGCTATAATAAAATAAAATACAATATTAGAAAAGTTTAAAAATCAAAAATTAGAGAAGAAATAAAAAAGACTGAATTTTAAAAATATAAATTTAAAATACTTTTAAAATTAGAATTACGAAATAAAAATAAAATAAAATGACAAAAGCACATAAAATCACTAAAACTACTTCTACTAATACTTACCACTAACCCTAACTACAATTAAAAATACAATAACTTAAAAATCAATACATTTATAAATCTAATAATTCATAAATAATATATGTTTCATACTGAATATCCTTTTTTTTTTTGGAAATATAAACAGAAATTCACATTGACTTTAACACAGAATAGCATTTAAATTCATTGTATTTATTTATTTATTTATTTTTTTTACTGAAGGATTAGTGGAAATGATCATCGTCGTTCAAAACATTTCTCTAAGAGGTTTAACAGTATTTGTGAAAAATTTGGCCTTCACACGTATAGCAAAACAAGTACACACACACACACACACACACACACACACACACACACACACACACACACACACACACACACACACACACACACACACACACTGCTGCTTATCTGAGTGTGTCGGTGATGGTATAGCTTGTTGGTGTGTTTCTTAAAGCCCAAAGCTCCAAATCCATACAGCTCTTTTCAGCTAGCTGTCTGTAACCAACAGAATTATCCAGCACATTTAGACCCTTACGCTCACTGTGGAAAATCTTATCACAAAAGTCTGTCCGCTGCCAAAATACATCTTCCGCTTTCAGAAACACACACACACACATAATACAAAATGTTTTTGCAAATAAATACAACTACATAAAACATGAGCATATGACATTATTTCCATTTTCAGGGCCAGAGAGATGTTAGAAATCTCCATTTCAGTAGAGCGGTTGCTTTTCTATTCTGAAAAGGCAGCATTTTCGCATGACTCCTGAGGCTATTCAGAGGTTTTTCCATGTAAATTATAAAATACATCCATTTTTCTGTTCGGAGTGTCACGGCACAATTCTTAATGACAGCATATGGCACTGTTGCTGTCTAACGCTGTAATTTACAGGTTTGTGAAGCAAATATTTTGTCAGCGTGCAGCTAAACAAGTGTGGAGAGAGGAAGGTTTATGAGGGAACTGCAGGAGGAGAAGAGATTAATTTGCTTTGTGTAAGGGCTTATGTGCAGAGAGCAGCTCATCTGTCTATGTACTCCAGTTATTTCTGTTCGACTCAGCACACATTACAGCAATAGAACAGGTCACCTGCTTCAGCTCGCTGTTGAGGAAGCTGCTTTGAAACCGTGGCCTCTCAACATACTTACGACATACAGTGCTTCATATATGGTCAAGAAGCACTTGAGCAAGAGTAGTTTACTGCACAACAAGCTTCTAATAAAAGATAACTACATTGAAACTAATGAAACTAACATATTCTTTTTAGTGACCCTGGACCATAAAACCAGTCGCAAACAGCACAGGTATATTTGTAGCAATAGCCAATAATACATTGTATGGGTCAAAATTATTGATTGTTCTTTTATGCCAAAAATCAGTAGGATGAAGACATTTTGTAAATTTCCTACCATAAATATATAAAAACTTTTTTTTGATAAGTAATATGCATTGCTAAGAACTTCATTTGGACAACTTTAAAGATGATTTTCTCAATATTTTGATTTTATTGCACCCTCAGATTAGATAGTTGTACCTTGGCCAAATATAGTCCAATGCTAACAAACCATAGCATCAATGGTAAGCTTATTTATTCAGCTTTCAGATTACACACACATTTACCCTTATGACTGGTTCTGTTGTCCATAAAATTAGCAGATGGAGTCATAACAAGTGTCAGAATACCAAAGTTTCAGTAAAATTTCACGCTTCTCAGTTCAAATTTCGGTACCATACCAAAAGCTAATGTAACTGTCTATTGCACTTACACTCCAAGATTCAATGCACAAATGTATTTTGACAAATCAGACTTTTTTTTGTCAAACATTTCAGATTCAATTCTGCATTTTAATGCTGTATGTACTCAGCTGTATGAAAAAATAAATACTTAATCCAAATTATGAATGGGTCATATTATACTACAAGCGAACAAATAATCAATAAAGCTGATATCAGTTCAGCTGCAGAAACTTGAATACAGAGCTCAAGCTTAAATTCTCACGATTCTGACTTAGATGCCTCTGATTGGCCATTGCGTTCACATGCTCAACAAACATATGTGTGATTGGCTACAATGCTCATTTCTTATGTGACCATTAAAATAGACTCTAGAAAAACTTAAACGGAAATAATGGAATCCAGAAAACTTAAAACAGAATTTGAAAAAAATAAAACGCAATTTGGGAAGAAATAAAACAGATTTCATTGGGCCCTATTAATTTCATTTGTGTCTTGGTTTTATTGTATTTGTCCTTTAGTTTGTTACTTGCATCTATGTTCTTATTATTAAAATAACAAGACAAAATAACAAAAATGACTATATCATATAAATTTGTATTGTAAAATAAAATTACTATATCATGAAATAAGATTTGGCTTTATCATTTTAGCTGACTTACCAATGTTGAAAGAATCAGCTCTGTGTAGTGATTTTTATTTTTTTACATTTTTTTAAAAGGGGGATGAATTTTTTAATAGATAAAATAACTATAACCTCGATTCAGATCATCTGTTGTTCAGTTACTTTTCCTGTTTTCCTGTTCTATGTTTGTGGCAGTATCGGTTCAGTAGTAGTATCAATATATTTTAGTCAGGTATTATATTGTCAAAACTTTGGTATCATGACAACACTTATACTCTGTACTACAGGTAATGTGGAAAGGCTGGTATCTTTAGAATTTTAAAATTTAAAGTTCATATAGTTCACTCAAAAATGAAAATTCTGTCATTAATTACTTTCATGTCATTCCAAACCTGTAAGACCTTTGTTAATCTTCGGAACATAATTTAAAATATTTTTGATGAAATCCGAGTGCTTTCTGACCCTGCATTGACAGCAATGCAACTTATACATATTCAAGGCCCAAAAAGGTAGTAAGGACGTCAGTGGTTCAACCATAATGTTATGAAACTAGGAGAAAATTACAGAATTTCCATTTTTGGGTGAACTATGCCTTTAAGTATTCTCTTTGTACCGAAGTACCAGTACTTTTGAAAACAAAAGTGCTCAATTAGTGCTAGCAGTAAATGGTGGCTGATAGATGTGGATATTGCTGAATAACAAAAATAAAATTTCCACAGGGGTCAGTGATAAAACCAAATATATACGTGAATTGTTTGCTAAAGACAATTCACCAACATCAGCCACAATTTCAAATGCTTCATGTTAGACAGTCAAAATTTAAACACATTTGACACATTGAACACACTTTTAATAATTTCCTTTCCTTGCCTGTGAAAGCTGCGAGCACATTTCAATGACAAAAATAGCAATCGTTTTCTCTCACTTGTTGTTGCTGGAAAATCTTCTCTGTTCAATTAAAAAAAAACTAATAAAAACCTCAACACTGCTCAAGTTCTTACAGCATAACGGACATAAACGAGAAAGAAAAGGAAAGAAAAAACAAAGGCATAGATAATAATATATAATAATACAAGAATGGCCGCTTAATGGTTTTACTGAACTGTTTTTATAAACAGTCATTTGTAATGTTACAGTTTTAACAGTCCAGTCCACAATTTGTTGATTCATTCCAATGCAGACCTGCAGGGCTCTAGTGAGCAAGCCTATGAGAGAGCAGGAATTACATTTTTCAAATCAACAAAATCACATTCAGGTCACTGACAAGTTAAATGACTGTATTTAAAACTCACCACTTGAAAATATAATGGCCTATAACTGTTAGGATAGGATAGGACAGGAGCAAGGTCGTAACCAGGGTTTGAAAATTAGTGAGGTCCGAAGTAAGGTGTTAAGAATTGTGCTATAATAACACCCACAAATGCACTAATAAGGTCTGTTACCATGGTAAATTTTCATGTGTAATTGAAGAGTGTGCGCAAAGAGCACAATATGATTGACAGCACTGGAAAGTTCGTTTTTTCTTTAGCTGAGGGAATTTTTTATTTCATAACAAGTTATAAAAATGACACTGACATAAAACTTGACAACATCTCATTTGACCGTACATACTGAATGCGGAAAAAGCGTTTTTCTCAGGTACTGATAGAAGAGTCAACCGCTTTCACACACGTCTTTCAAAATAATAGTCTAGCGTCAGAAAAAAAACTGAATTAACATTTATTTTACGTTTATTGTTTCTTTGACTGCACACTCCACGACCCACTCAAAACGTTTTTGTGACCCACCAGTTGAGAAACACTGCTTAATTAATGTTTTTTGATGACTTAAAGTTAACTAAAGAGCATGAGACGTCTTCCTGCTGGCCAGTAACGTTAACATTATTTGGCATAGTAGCCTATTTCATTCTGTAACAAACAGATTTGTTTTATGCTGTTGTTTTTGATAGTGTTATACATTTCTTTCAGATATTAACGATGATCACAGCGTTTGTCTTACCGATTGTGGTATCTTCCTGTCTGCAATTAAGTTACAGATTGTCTATAAACTTTTTTATGAATGTACAATGTTGCCAGATATTGCTACGAAAAACAAGCGATTACAAAAAGAAAGAAAAAGATATCTGAAATAAGTTCAAAGCTTGTGTTTTGTAAACAAGATGTATCACTAACACGAACGTTCAACTTTCCACTTTATAAACGTCCCAAAGTGTCACACTAAATTGGAAAAATGAGTCAAAAAACAGGTATAATTGGTGGATCTGGCAACAAACGGAGACTGAACCCGCACTCTCACTCAACGCGCTCTCAAGCCCCGTTCACTGCGCTAGCTTCTCACAGCAACATGAATTGCAAACACTCATGTGATATGAGGTGGTTTAAACGGCTAAATAATCATTCAGAGAGCTTGACATTTTATTTTTGAATATAAAAAAATGACCAAGGTCCGGACCTCGGTGACCTCATAGCTGGCTACAGCCATGGATAGGAGGTCAAATAGAGTCAACAGGGGCCACAATAAAGCACCCTTTTGAAAGCATAAAAGTTACCCTCTATGGCAAGGCTATTCGAATCTGGCTCTGGAAGTCCACTGACTGCATTCAAAAGCTTAGGAAGGCTTCAGAGGCTGCATTATAGTCTATTGATCAAACTAAATACAGTTGGCTTTGATGATAATCAAGTGAATTTTTACATACTGTATATATATATATGTAAAATGACCACTAACTGCAAATTTCAGGGGCCGTTTTTTCCTTCAGCATATCTTAGGTAAGAAAACAGTCTGCTGATCTACAAATAGAGTGGGCTTTGATGGTAACTTGGTGAATATTTACTCATTTCTCCATATAAATTAGGTATAAAATGAGCACAAAGCCACATCTTTACGCAATCTGACTGCTTACAATGAAAGATTCATTCATGCTGCCTTCAAAAAAGGCGTCTTAGTAGACTGGATGTGTAGACTTTCAATGTCGAAAATGTTTTTACAAACAAAACCTGCAGTAATTATTATAGAACAATAAATATCTGTCAAAAAGGTGAATTGCAAAAAGTTCTAGGAATAAACAGAATCTGAAAAGATAACCCTACTCTATAAATCATTACTGACTAAATATTATAATAAATAGTTTACATTAATGCGGATATTGCTGCAAAATGGCAAGTAAGGGATCAGTGATCAGACCAAATGAATTGAACAAAGCAATTAACCAACATCAATCTCAATCACACTTCGATCACAGCTTAATATGAGAGAGTCAACATTTAAAGGCTTGGCTGTAAACCAGTATGCTCAATATGACAAAAATAGCAATCATTCTGTTTTGTTTTAGGTTGTTAATGAAACAGTTACCATGGGCAGCAAAGGATATATTTGTGCTGCATTTTAAACGCTTGAAAGGTTTTTGGATACAGCCACTTTCCTGCAGCTTTTAACTAACTGGTCTTCAGGATTACTAGACATTCCTAGTAGGTGAGTTTGACCAGGGTTGGAACCTAAAAATAAAGACTTCAAGGCTCAAAAGTTCATATCAAGTGCAGAATGTAGGATAAGATAGAAAATCCATACTTTTTTGCTAATGTCTCTAAAGAGATGATGAAACAGTAGGCAGAGAAACTGCAAGTGATCAGTTACCTCAAATCAAATATGACTAACTCTACATCTAAGAGCACTAATGCTTCAGTGTGTTCTTTTACAGGCTAATCCATTACTAGTGCATAAACCCCCAAATGAATCAACTGGTAAAGCAGGTGTATCAGTAAGTGATAATGTACAGTCAGAGGATCTTTTATCACACTGAAGAGCTTGTTTTGGCATAATGACTGTCTCACTGTACATTATCCCACTTATTACACTGCTGCTCGCACAATAAATAACTGGACATGAAATATTGATTCAAGGTGAAATTATTATGTGAGAACAAAGAGAGTGCGGAGAGCTGTCAGGGAAAATTGCAGTGTAAATCAGCGGTTGCCAAGGACAACGCTTAATTATACAGTTTAACGGTCATTATACAACAATATTTGACCGCATAATGCTGCAATCAGAGTCAAGTATTCCAGAGAGAGAAAGACTCATGGGTAGCCTAGAAGACCACTATGACACCAACGCAAGATTCATTAATGAGCTTCACAGAGAACACTACTTACCAGTGCCATCACCAGAACAGACAGAATGGGGAGCTTTTTGTTTTTATTTGTTATGATCTGACAGACATTCACCATAAAACACCAACCTGTATTTATTATAACAGAAACAGACCGAGTTTTACATTAAAACAGAACAATATGCTACACCCAAATTGGATATTGTCATTTTAAAGGGTTAGTCCACCCAGTAACTAAAATTAGCCCATTATTTACTCACTCTCCAGGCATGCTAGGTGTATATGACTTCCTTCTTTCAGACGAATGCAATCTAAGTTATATTTAAAAAAAAAAAAAAAAATGATCCTGGTTCTCCCAAGCTCACTTCAACAGACCAAAACAAGTCAAGCACATCCATCCATAATAAGAAGTGCCTCACATGGCTCAAGGGGTGAATAAAGGCATCCTGTAGCAAATCAATGCATTTTTATAAGAACAATATATCTGTGGAAAAACCAAAACAAAACAATGGTCATGGATTAGAAGTACAAAATGAGAATTTGTTAAGAAAAATGTTGGAGGATTTCGATATAAACCAAGAGGGGACTGGTTTTCTTTAGCTAAAGTCAGGAAACTTTGCTTCCTTTGCTTCAAACGTTGGTTTTCACAAGACTCACAAGCGCATGCGCAACACCAACATCATCCACCCGGAGCTGCTTCCACGTACAACCAGTTGGCGCAAGCTAAATTAAAGTGATTATTATGTTTTGATATGAATGTTTTCCTTTATTCACCCCCTGGAGCCATGTGAGGCACTTTTTATTATGGATGGATAAACTTTATTGGACTTGTTTTGGACTGTTGAAAAGAAACACCCACCCATTGTCATTATGGAGCTTGGGAGAGCCAGGATCATTTTTAATATAACTCTGATTGCATTCGTCTGAGAGAAGGAAGTCATATACACCTAGCATGCCTGGAGGGTGAGTAAATAATGGGCTTGGTAAATAACCAAGCTGTATTCATGTTATCATAACTCTTCAACCGTTTGCCCTATCAAAATAATTCAAAACTGGATGTATATGTGTGTTTGCATGTGTAAATGTGCATGTGTATGAACAAAAAAGCCTCCTTAATGAAAACTGTGCAACCCAGTGTCACAAAAACATGTGTATTTATGTAATACAGTTGAATTTTGAAGTAACAAATGTTGGATTACTTAGATCATTTCTAAATAAAAATCTGAAAATGTATTTCTGTTTTTCTTATTTTTGTCTAATTAAATTATGTTTACAAACTCACCACACAACATTAATGGCCACTAACTGTACTTTTTTGAAATCCATTTGTTTTCTGAAAAAAAAAGAAAAATGACACCTTGCACTTGAAAAAAGCACAATTGACCTATTTTGCCCTCAGGTCTTAAAGGGGTAATAAATAACTATTTCTAAAAACAAAAATTGTTATATACTGTATTGAAAAAGATTTACAATATTAAAATGGATGTCATTTTTGGCTGCACTAAAGCATAAAATACCATAATATGTTTGCAGATATTTAGAAACAATGCTAAGTTCACATAATTGTTTTTTGAAAACAATGTTACAACCAGATATTCTGCTTCTGTGTTGGAATGTCTGTTTTTGTTTTGGTCTGTGTTACTTCGCCTACTGCCAGTTTACCCAGCAGTATTTTAAAACTGGGTTGCCAGTTGGTGGAAAACAAAGTGTATTGCACCCATTGAAGCTAGCAAACGTTCTGGGTCAGAAATAAAAGACTGTATCAGAACTAAAAAGCTCTATTACCAGAGGCATATTAAAACGTGGATAAATCAGTTCATCACCTTCCAATGTAAGTTGCCTTCCATTGCGCCTGTTCCAGTTGCGTGTCCTCAATCTGGCAACCCACGTGAGCGTTGAGTCTGAGGAGGAGCAGGCAGAAGAAACAACTCTCTCTGATCTTTTGAATTTGGACTGCAGTTCCCATTTCAACTGCTGGCTGTCAATGTTACATACCGTACCTTTAAATATTAAAAAGGTCTGCCGCTGGAGACTTGCCATTGGATGCTGTACTTGAATAATTAATGAGAGTAATTGAGAACTGTTTAAAGTTATTTATAGATACAACAAGTTCTGCTTTGTGTGTTGTATGCATTTTCTGTAAAAGGGGACCTATTATGCAAAAATCACTTTTTTAGTGTGTGAGATTGTCCTGTTTTGGTTTTGCCAGCTCTTAAAGGTCCACCCTCTTCTGAAAAGGTGGCAGGGAGCACAAGCTCATTTGCATTTAAAGGGTCACACAAAAACAGCATGTTTTGGCTCATACCCTAAAAGTGGCATTTTTAACAAGCTATAACAAATTTTCTGTTGGGTATTTTGAGCTATAACACATACACACTCTAAGGATATCAGAGACCTATTTTACATCTTGTAAAAAGGTGCAAAATAGGTCATATTTAAAAGATAATATGTGACCCTGGACCACAAAACCAGTCTTAAGTCGCTGGGGTTTATTTGTAGCAATAGCGAAAATACATTGCATGGGTCAAAATTATTGATTTTTCTTTTATGCCAAAAATCATTAGGAAATTAAGTAAACATCATGTTCCATGAAGATTTTTTGTAAAATGCCTACTGTAAATGTATCAAAATGTAATTTTTGATTAGTAATATGCATTGTTAAGAACCTAATTTGGACAACTTTAAAGGTGATTTTCTCAGGATTTTGATTTTTTTTTGCACCCTCAGATTTCAGATATTCAAATAGATGTATCTCGGCCGAATATTGTCCTATCCTAACAAACCATACATCAACTGAAAGCTTATTTACTAAGCTTTCATATTATATATACATCTCAGTTTTGTAAAATTTAACCTTATGACTGGTTTTGTGGTCCAGGGTCACATATATTATTAGTTACCACTGTAGAGATTAGTGCTCCTGTGAGCTAAATGGTGCTGAATTGTCAGAGTAACATTTCTGAAAGCTTGAATAGCCACATGAATAAATATGCTTGGCTCTTTTGACCCTTTCAAATGAAGTCTGTTCACTCAGTGTCCATATTTACCACACCTTTGGACAGCTAATTCAGGCACTCAAGACAAAGTCCAAAGTAGTTGAATGGGGAAATCGTGAAATCTCAAAAACTGTTTGCAACATTCACATTGAAATAGCATATTTAAAATCCGCAACAAATATCCAACATGAACTGTCCCATGCTCTTATGCTCAAATAGTGTTAAAAAAGCTTGTATTTCTGACCGGTCCAGCCAATGCGCATGGGAGGTCCTAAGCACAAGTTTCAGGACACAGACTGTTTCTATGGCAACCACAGTTGCAGTGATCTGATGACTTTACCAATTCACCCTTCGCTGAGAGTTTGATTGGCAGACGATCTGACCAATCATAATCATCTGCCAATTTGTCTGACAAGCAAACCAGAGTGGAGTAGATTAATGTCAGCGGACTTGATCTTAAAAAAATGGTGTGTATTGATGTCTTTCATTCATGTTCATCCATGTTTATTTTGTGTAATAACTAGTAAAGAGCAATAGATGATTGGTTACCATGTGGCATAAACTGAGGCGCTACAGCGATATGTTACGCCACATTAAAGAGCCACAAAACATCATTTATAGCTTGAATTTATTAAAAAATGGCAAAATTTGATAGCTGTGACTTTGTTTCAAACCAAAAGTAACCTGCAGATTGGCTCTTATTTACAGTGTCTTGCGAAAGTATGCATACCCCTTTCTTTTTTCACATTTTATGTTGCAGCCTTGTTAAACTGCTTTTCACTTTTATTTCTTTTTTTTTTCTCATATCAATCTAAAGTACATACACCATTATGACAAAGCAAAAGCAGCATTGTCACAACTTTGTAAATTTATTACAAATAAAAAACTGAAATAAGTATATTGCAAAAGTATTCGTACCCTTAACTCAGAACTTAGCTGAAGCACCTTTACAGCCTCAAGTCTTTTTTGGCTATGATGCGACAAACTTTGCACATCAGCAATTGGCAATTATCTGCCTCTTCCCCTCTTCAGCTCTGTCAGCTTGGATGGGGGCAGATACTGTACACATTTTTAAGTTTCTCTAGAAATGTTTGATTGGGTTCAAGCCCAGGCTCTGGCTGGACTATTCCAGGACATTCACAGAGTACACTTTACTTTTGGGATCCTACTCTCCAGGTGATGAGCAGTGCCTGGTTTCCTCCATATATGATGCTTGGAATTGAGGTTCATCAGACCAGAAAATCTTGTTTCTCACAGTCTGAGGGTCCTTTTGGTGCTTTTTTTTTTGCAAAATTCCAAGTTTTTTTTATGTGTCTTCACTGAGGAGAGGATTGAGTCTTGCCACACCACCATAAAGCCCAGATTGGTGGAGTGTTGCAGTGATGTTTGTCCTTCTGTAGGTTTCTCCTATCGCCACATATGGTCATGGAGCTTAGCTAGAGTAACCATCAGGATTTTGGTCACCACTCTAACTAAAGCCTTTCTCCATCAATTGCTCAGTTTGGCCAGAAGGCCAACTCTAGGAAGAGTCCTAGTTGTTTCAAACTTCTTCCATTTAGGGTAACGAAGACTACATGTTTCTTTGAACCTTCAATGCAGCAGATTTTTTCTGAACTCTTCCCCAGATCTCTGGCTTGATGCAATCCTGTTTATGAGTTCTACAGGCAGTTTTTTAAGCTCAGGGCTAGGTTTTTGCTCTAATATGCATTTTTAGCTGTTAGATGTTTGTTTTTCCAAATCATACCCATTCAATTGAATTTACCACCACCGAAACTACATTTCAACTGTCCCAGATAAGTGTATGAATACTTATGCAATGGAATCATTTATTTTTTTAATACATTTACAAGATGTTAAAAAAAGATGTTTTTAGCTTTGCCATTATAGTGTAGAATGATGTGGGAAAAAAAAGTATTTAAGAGCAGTTTAACATACAGTAAGACTGAATACTTTCGCAATTCACTGTAGAAAACTAATTTTGCCATGTTGTACGTTACGCTTTGTCCCATTGATTGTAATAAGAGTGCACCATCTTGGTATAGTAAGAGCCACAATAATATGGGGCACATTGCATCATCTGTGTGGCACCTCAATGCCTCCATTGGCGACAGGTTTGCTATTCACACTGACATTCATATATTACACTCAAGGAAGTTTGAAGAAAAAGCAAGTGATCAGTTACCTCAAACCAACTATGACTAATCTATATGCAAGAACATTAACGCTAAGATTAATGAGAATTTGAGTGCTCTTTTTTGAGTCTAATTCATTAATACTGAATGAACGCACAAATGATTTAGCCGATAGGCGTGGAATGAAACAGACACAGACATCTGTCTGTTTTCTTGTATCTGCGCTGGATGTAAGGTGTCCTCATTCGCTTTCTGACCAAAGGCTCATTGAGGCGTGCTGCGATTTCTCTCCAACGAGCGTGTTGATCTGACAGTTCCACCAGCATTTTCCATTCCGAAGCATTGAAACGTTCCTCTCCTTCATGTGGCAGACAGACGCCCCTCGTCTCATCTCATCCACCCTCCGCCCCCACACGCTTTCAAGTCTAAAACTGGAGGATGCGATTGGTCCCAATAAGTAAACAGGGAACACTTGTTTACTTCCTCAACACAAGTAAATATTTTACGTGTTCATGGCTCCATGTCAGAACTCTCTGTGTGTGCATTGCAGAGATCTTGTCAAAGCGATGTGGGTAAACAGCCTCTAAGTTGGGGGAGGAAAAAAAATCAAAAGCAGTCATCTGTAGACCCTTATTGAGCCTCAATAAAGCAGCCAGGAGCAACAAACGAATGAGAGATTGATTGGGCCTCTGGACTCTACTTGACTGCGTTTGTATAGGTGTCAAGTGTGTTTGCATGTATGCATTTATGATAGCTATGCATCTGCTTTTTAATTGGAAGCTCCGCTTTTGTCTTGCCAGAGGAATCTTTGTTATTCGAATCGTGACACAGTACAAATTGTTCCTCTTTCTCCACTGCGCAGATACAACACTGAAACAGATACGCCTTTCTAATAGCCCAAGAGCGAGAGTGTGTATGTGTGTGATGTGCTTCGAATGCATTTGGCTCTCTGCTGTGGTTTCACAATGAACTGTGGGAAGCAAATGCCCAGTATAAATAAACTTAGAAATGATCTGAACTGATATGTGTGCTAAAAAAAATTGAGAGTAGTTTATTTATTGTACATGGTTTGATGGTGTTTGCTAAAGCTAACATTACTATTACGATTGTAATTAATGTCAATTTTGATATTTCAACATCTTTATAACAAAACCCACATAATTCATCCCATATAGCTGCAAAGCAGACATGACCATGTGGCTTGTTTCCTAAATGTTGGAATGCAGCACACACGTTTTTCACAGATTTTTGTCCCAATTTGCAGTCTGGAGGAGTCAACGCTTGCTGGAAGTCAGAGGCAGTCTGAAGATATCGGGCAGTTGGAGTTGACAGATTTCGCAGAAAACTGTGTACTATATGATGGGCACAGACTCATAATTTTTCTATGAATCTGTCCAGTTGGAGGATATCAAACATGTTTGATTCTTTGAGCTGATTTTAGAACACAATGTATTCATTTGCCATGCATTTCCTAGCAACGAGGCACATGTTTGTTGTATTCGGAATGACTTGAAAGTCTGTTTCTCGGTTGTTTAGTGTATGATGCCAAGTTTTTATCTGAAACCATTCACAAAGTCGGCAAGCGTATGATGCCTGGTGTTTGAATATCTGTTTAAATTGTACAAGTCGTCAGTGTATTCCAGCCTTTAGTCAGACTACTTAGAATTTTCATCTTCCAGACAAAAAATTGGACCAAAAAACAAAACAAAAATCTCATAGGGGTTGACTGGAATTGACAAAAAAAATGTAAAGCTGAATGATATTGTTTCGATACAGTAGCTAAATAAGTTAGAGCATGATGATGCAGCCACTCGGATGCAATAATATTAAAATAAATTCCGGTGGCCCGGCAAATTCTCCTGGTGCTCACGATCCGGGCCATTTGCATGTGAAATATAGGCCATACTCTCAAAATACGACTTTATTCTCGAAACATTTAGACTTTATTTTCGAAACATTCTCGAAACATTTTGACTTTATTCCCGTAATTTTTCGACTTTATTCCCGAAATATTTTGACTTTATTTCCGTAACATTTCAACTTGTGATATTTCGCTTTAATCCTGTGATATTTCGACTTTAATCCCGTGATATTTCGACTTTATTCCTGTAATATTTTGTCTTTATTCCCGTAATATTTTGACTATATTCCCCAAATATTTAGACTTTATTCCCCAAATATTTAGACTTTATTCCCCAAATATTTAGACTTTATTCCCCAAATATTTAGACTTTATTCCCGAAATATTACGAAAGAGCAAAGTCTAGAACAAATATTTCGACTTTATTTCTGAAATATTTCTACTTTATTTCTGTAATATTTTGACTATATTTCCCAAATATTTCGACTTTAATTCTCAAATATTTCGACTTTATTCACGTAGTGTTTTGACTTTATTCCCGTAATATTTTGACTTAAGTCTTGTAATATTTCGATATTCTTTTCGTAATATTTCTTCTTTATTCTCATAATATTTCAGCTTCATTCTCAAAATAAAAATAATTATTTTGTTTTGAATAGCACTAAAATGCTGTCGTACAATTGTGGTATAAAATCAGTTCATGATATCAGATCCATTAATGTTAACAAATGGAACCTTATTGTAAAATATTTGCAAAAAAAAAAAAAAAAAAAAAAAAATGAAAGGATTCTAGTTGATTCTAAACAACTGAGAGAAGAATTTCTTAAATACTGCCAGGGGGAAAATAATGTTGTATAGTTTGTCAGCTCTACCCTGGGTCTTAAAATATCTTTGCTACTGAAAAGCTATAATTTAAAAGCTAGCATTGTTACCACCTTGCTAAAAGCTTCGCTATTTGCAGAAACTCTTTGCCTGTTTCCTGACTTAGAGGAGAACAGCAAGTCATGTGGTGACCGTACAAACAGAACAAGTCAAATAGAAAAGTAAAAAAAAGAAAAAAAATCCCATACTGTCCTGTCAAAAACACCAATGCAGCAAACATCAAGCTTTGCTTCAGATCAGCTGTGAAAGGGCAACACTGTTTGAGGGAGTTCAGGAGGAAAAATCCCATTCCGGCTCTCCTGGGGCTCATTGAGACACGAAGTTGAGCTTTGCTCAAATCATTCTGGCTAACAAAATAAATGGATAACAACACAGAAAATTCGGTAATGGCTTTTGAGATCACATCAGGCTGGTCATTAATCTAGCTCAGTGATGTCGATGTGTGTGTGCGTGTGTAAGAAAAGGCCGGGGTTTGTTGTCTCTGTTTGTGTCCTCAGAGGAAAGAGTTCATTGCGGTAGAATGAGAATGCTGTCTGGCCATAACAGAGACAAAGATTTTCTTCACACCGACGCTGTTGGTTCACATTAGTGCGTGTGCTGCAACGAGAACATCGCACAGAGCCACTGATGAATAATATACATTTTTGCAATTGGCTTCAATTGCACTATGAAAATGCCTGCTACTTGGCACGACAATATTTCACATATAATGACTTTTGGGATTCATTATGAGATTTCTAATATGCACTTTACGTAACCAGGTAATAATAAACTAAAAGGGGTTGATGGATTAGCATTCCTAATAATCTGCCTCTTTTCCTCTATTATGGCATTACACAGGCCTAATTTAACACGAACAGTGAAAGTGATAAAAAATTGAAAAAGATTTAAATCGGACTCATGGCTCCTGAGGGGCGAGCGCTCTGTATAGCAACCGAATGATCATTTTATACAGCCCTTCAGTGTGAGAAATGATGTCCATACTTCAAAGGAACTTCAATCAAGTTGCATTTCTATGCTTGATAAATAATTGAGGAATACTCGAAATGGCCTTGAGTTATACCATTCATGGATGTCTCTCTGAACGTGTCTGACAGATGGAGAGAAGAGAATGAAAGAGCGAGAGGGAGAGAGAGATGTACACCGTTGTTTCGGAAAGATCTTTGTCTTTGATGGTTTTTGCATGAATAAAACACATTTAGCCTTTGGAATAAAAAGATGAAGTCCCACATGCGTGGAGTCGCAGCAGGCCGGCAGAGGTGGAGCGTGGACAGGTGACTAACTGCACACAGGTGTACTTTGGAGAACAGATCTGAGCCCACCTGCGGAGAGAGCTCAGCCGGTGAGTATATGACACTCACAGAGACAGCTCACTTTGATCCAGGACCCAAAATTTACTTTGACACACCAGCTAGTAAAAAGTAAATGTAAAACTACCGGACATAAATATTGCGAAGAAACTGTATTTTGAATAGTCTTCATTTCTACACATTATGCAATGTTTAAGGCTGGGTTGAAAATACTGATTTCACAGTTTCAATAAATTATTAAAAAATCACTGATTCTTAAATCCCAAGAATCAATCAATATATGCAGTGTTATTGTGTGCACAAAACTTCAAGAAACATTTTTTGCAGCATGCATCGCATTCAAGAAATCACAATAAGCTTTGTGCGTTGTTACTTTTGATATAAAAAAAAAGTCTGAACTTTCAAATTCAATAAATATAGTTTTGGCACTCTTTAATGTGGCATGACAGATCGATGAAGCGTCTATGTTCAAGCGGCACATAAACTGATGATTTCTTCCTCTTTACAGCTAATTAAAATAAAAAAGAAACTAACATTAGCTTCTGTTCTTGTTGTATTCTATCTATTTTCAGGCCTCTAACACTAGCTTGCTTTTTCTTTTTTTATTCTATTTTCTTTTTATTTATTATATAATATTAAAAAAACTTGATAAGTGTTCTGCATTAGGCTAACTGAGAACTGTCATAGCACTTGCATGTTATTGCTCTTTTGTTGTTTTTGATTGCTTCCATTGTCCTCTTTTGTAAGTCGCTTTGGATAAAAGTGTCTGCTAAATGTCTAAATTTAAAAGTAATTACAGCATGAGATGAACATCTGAAGGTGTGTTTAAATAAATAGTATTATTTACAGAAATGTATGTCTTGAGAAATGCTTTCGAACATCACCTGACCAAAACCAGGAAAACAGGTCTCATCGCTTCCGCTTGTCGCAGAACATTTGAATAGCTGTAAAAAAAAGAAAGAAAAAGAAATGGTGATATCGATGGACTTCTAAGGTAATGAGTTAAATGAGCTAGATATTTTTTTTATTGTGGATGTTTTATTCAATATTTGTATATAAATGTTAGTGAAAAGAATAAAAATAAAAAACATTCATATATCAATCCACATATGTGATGGACATTGGTTATAATCATCTTTAGTGTCTACTTTAAAGGCATCTTGAGTAAATCAGCTTGATATTTAATGAGGCATATGCAAAACACTTGAACCGGAAGCAACAAGACCTGTTTAACAGAGAACGGAAGTCTGTTGTGCATAACACCAATTGAAATCGTATTGAATCATGAAATTTATCTCAAATGCCCAGCTTTAGTCATTATGTAGCTGTAGGGCTGGCTGATACAGCCAAAAAATTTATTACAAAAAAAAAAATTCAATATTAGTTGACATTGATAATTATCGTGTTAAATTAAGAAAATGTATTTCTTTCAAGTTCAGAAGCAGATTTTTGTTCCTATATGTAAGTTGTAGAAACCAGACCATTAAGTGTGGTTTTATGTTCAGAACATAACAAATACTGTAATGTAATAAAAAATACTTTGTTTATTTGAATTCTTTACACTTTTCCAGTCATTTTCCCTTAACTTAATAAATATGTTCTAATGACTGATTTTGTTTTAAATCATGAAACAGGTTTGTGTTGCCTGACTTTGATGATGCATATCTTCAGCACAGTTTGCAGTTGCAGGCTGCAATATTAATAATATTAAATATTTTGTCTCTTGGAAATGTACATTTGACAGAAGTAATAGCTTGAGGTAGGACTGAGATGTAAATTTTCAAAAACAGCACCATCTGTAAAAATTGTAACCTTATTTCTATATCATTCCGACGGTTCCGAGTTTTATTAAAATAAGCCATTGGTCTTCCATAGTAGCATACATTTAGGTAAAACATGCAACCACAGTTAAAACCACACATATAGCACCTCAATACTATGGTTAAAAAGGTAACTATGGTTTCTAGGTATTTTAACAGTAGTCTAAACACATTTTGAATAAATCAACAAACAAAGTTTAAAGGGTTACTTCATCTAAAAATTAAGATTAGCCCATTACTTGCTCACCCTCCAGGCATCCTAGGTGTATATGACTTCCTTCTCTCAGACGAATCCAATTGGAGTAATATTAAAAATTACCCTGGCACTTTTAAGCTCTATAATGGCAATGGGTGGGTTTTTCTTGTCAACAGTCCAAAACAAGTCCAATAAAGTGCATCCATCCATAATAAAAAGTGCCTCACATGGCTCCAGGGGGTGAATAAAGGTGTCCTGTAGCGAATCAATGCATTTTTTGTAAGAAAAATATCCATATTTAAAACATAATAATCACTTTAATCTAGCTTGCGCTAACTGTTGTACACGGAAGCCGTCCCAGTGGTGAACGCGAACATGCAGTGGAGAAAGGTAGACAAAGCAGTGGTCATGAACTATAAGTACAAAACGAGGATTTGTAAAGAAAAATGTTGGAGGATTTTGATATAAGCCAAGAGGAGATGGGTTTTCCTTTGCTAAAGTAAGGAAACTTTGCTTCCTTTGTTCTTGTAAACAAACGTTGGTTTTCATGTACATGCGCAACGGCGACATCCCACGTCATCTGCCGGAAGCACAACTTTTGTCTGCTTGACGGGACCATACAAAGTTGTGCATCTTGTATTAGAGCAGTTAAAATTAGGTGCTTTAAGTACAATTCTCTCATACTGACCACTGGATGTTCAACATGGCATCCCATGGCAAAGAACTCTCTGAGGATTTGAGAATTAGAATTGTTGCTCTCCACAAAGATGGCCAAGGCACTTAGAGGTTCAGTAACACTCTGAAACCGAGTTACACTACAGTGGTCAGAGTCATACAGAGGTTTTCCAAGATGGTTTCCATGCAGAACAGGCCTTGCAAGTATCGATCAACGAAGTTGAGCACTTGTTCTGTGTGTCAGGTGCAGAACCTGGCTTCCAAAAACTGTGCTGCCAGTATTGCTTTAAAGGTTGCAGAAGTAGAAGGTCAGCTTATCAGTGCTCAGATCATACGCCGAACATTGCAACAAGTCGGTTTGCATAACAATCCCAAACACAAATGACAACTGCCTTGCAGAGGAAGGTGAAGGTGATAGGGTGGCCAAGTATGTTTCCAGACCTGAACCCTATTAAGCACCTGTGGGGCATCCTCAAGTGTAAGGTGGAGAAGCACCATGTGTCTAACGTCCAGCAGCTCCATGAGGAGTGGAAGAGGATCTAAGCAACAACCTGTGCAGCTCTGGTCAATTCCATGCCCAGGATGATTAAGGCAGTGCCAGATAACAATGGTGCTAACACAATATATCGACACTTTGGACAAGTTCACTTAGGGTGTACTCACTTTTTTTGCCAGCTATTTTGACAATAATGGTTGTATGTTGAGTAATTTTCAGGGGACAATAAATCTATACTGCTATACAAGCTGTACACTGACTACTCGAAAATGTATCCAAGTTTCATTTCTACAGTATTGTCCCTTGGGAAGATATACTAAAATGTTTGCTGAAATGTGAGGGGTGTACTCACTTTTGTGACATACTGTGTATCGTTTACTCGCCTAACCCTATATAGCTTTTAACAGTTTTTCCCTCAGTGACAAACAGTACAGGATGTTGTGTTCTTTGCAGCATAATCCCTCCATCTTGATAAAATTACACCTGACACAAAACCTGAATCATATAGTCATTATGTTGCATATTTTTGGGTTGAGAAGGCTTAATGCAAGGAAAGTTCACCTAATGAGTCACCACATGGAGAAAACAAATTCTAGAAAAATTTCTGTGATAAGAATTGATGTAAGACAGACGTTTACTTTAGCAAATGGTTTCAGGTCTTTGATTTGAATAGCTCACTTTGCTTACGTCAACCAGGGTCAGGCTAACATTCTTGTGACAGATTAAACTGCAGTTCCTTGTAAAAGTTTCAGGCCACTTTTATTTGTCAAAGCCAATTCAAGTTCAAATTTGGCACTTGGCAAGTGTTAATTATGAACCCTGCTGTCACCAATTCCTGGCGGTGAGATACAGAAATTATACAGATTGGGTTCCAGAATCTGAGCTGACACACTTCTAAGACAGAATACCAACCAAAATGCAGCCACAAGTCTTTCTATACATGAGCAGCAACTCTCTGAATGATCAAAACAAATAGCACTTGTTAGGCGAAGCAAGCGAAGATCAGTGTTGAGGAAACTGTACCTCGTCAAGATACTAGCAAAACAAAAATAAAAGTAGTTAAACTATGGTCAAGATATACTTTTGAAAAAAAAAAAAAAAGTTATCTACAGTACAAGCTATACAGATACTACTGACAAAATATACAGCAGCATGTTTATATTAGGTTGGCTTGAGAAGCCAACCTACCGATCTGCTACTTCAGCTTTTTTATTATTATTTTTCTACATTTCTGAACGCTACTCCTCCTAGAGCTTTCAAGCTAGAACCACCAAACTCAGCCCAGCTCTTCAGACTGATCTGACTTAGTGTGTTATATATTTTTTAAATTTACAGACTGAGATTAAAAATCATAAAAACCCCATTACATTGACGGAATGTTTAAATGAGCCAACACTATTCAAACTCCAACTGTCAAAATTCAAATTTAAACTCCCAGAATCCCTTGAGACTAAATGAAGCTAACAATTTCTAATCGATTCAAACTTCCATTCTAATATTTCTAATCTATTTAACCATCTAGTCAAGCCTAACAACTAGAATAATGCTAGTAACTTGCTAATCATGCTAGAAACATGCTAGTAACTTGTCAGTAATGCTAATGGCATGTAAATAAGGTGCTAATCATGATAGAAACATGCTAGCAACTTGCTAATCATGTTGGAAACATTACTTACTAAGCATGATATAAACATGTTAAAAATGTCCTAGCAACGTGCTAATAATGCTAGAAACATGCTAGCAACTGGCTAATCATGTTAGAAAAATGCTAGTAACTTGCTAATCATGCTAGAAACATGCTAGTAACTTGTCAGTCATGCTAATGACATGCTAGTAACTTGTCAGTCATGCTAATGTCATGCTAGTAACTTGCGAATCATGCTAGAAACATGCTAGTAACTTGTCAGTAATGCTAATGGCATGTAAATAAGGTGCTAATCATGATAGAAACATGCTAGCAACTTGCTAATCATGTTGGAAACATTACTTACTAAGCATGATATAAACATGTTAAAAATGTCCTAGCAAAGTGCTAATAATGCTAGAAACATGCTAGCAACTGGCTAATCATGTTAGAAAAATGCTAGTAACTTGCTAATCATGCTAGAAACATGCTAGTAACTTGTCAGTCATGCTAATGACATGCTAGTAACTTGTCAGTCATGCTAATGTCATGCTAGTAACTTGCGAATCGTGCTATAAACATGCTAGTAACTTGTCAGTAATGCTAATGGCATGTAAATAAGGTGCTAATCATGATAGAAACATGCTAGCAACTTGCTAATCATGTTGGAAACATTACTTACTAAGCATGATATAAACATGTTAAAAATGTCCTAGCAACGTGCTAATAATGCTAGAAACATGCTAGCAACTGGCTAATCATGTTAGAAAAATGCTAGTAACTTGCTAATCATGCTAGAAACATGCTAGTAACTTATCAGTCATGCTAATGACATGCTAGTAACTTGTCAGTCATGCTAATGTCATGCTAGTAACTTGCGAATCGTGCTATAAACATGCTAGTAACTTGTCAGTAATGCTAATGACATGTAAATAAGGTGCTAATCATGATAGAAACATGCTAGCAACTTGCTAATCATGTTGGAAACATTACTTACTAAGCATGATAGAAACATGTTAAAAATGTCCTAGCAACTTGCTAATAATGCTAGAAACATGCTAGCAACTGGCTAATAATGTTAGAAAAATGCTAATGACATGCTAGTAACTTGCTAATCATGCTAGAAACATGTTAGTAACTTGTCAGTCATGCTAATGTCATGCTAGTAACTTGCTAATCATGCTAGAAACATGCTATCAACTGGCTAATCATGTTAGAAAATGCTAATGACATGCTAGTAACTTGCTAATCATGCTAGAAACATGCTACTAACTTGTCAGCAATGTTATATGACATGCAAATAATGTGTTAATCATGCTAAAAACATTCTAGCAACTTGCTAATCATGTTGGAAACATGATAGCAACTTACTAAGACTAATAGAAACATGTTAAAAAAACGTGCTAGCAACTAATAATGCTAGCAACTTGCAAATCATGTTAGAAACGCCAATGACATACTAGTAACTTGCTAATCATGCTAGAAACATGCTAATAGCTTGTTAATCATGTTAGAAACATGCTAGCAACTTACTAAGCATGATAGAAACATGTTAAAAATGGGTTAGCAACTAATAATGCTAAAAACATGCTAGTAACTTGCTAATCATGCTAGAAACATGCTAATGACATGCTAATAATGAAAGTAACACATTATGTTAGAAACATGCTAGCAACATGTTAACAACTTGCTAATCATGTTAGAAATATGATAATAATGCTAGAAACAGGCTAATAACTTGCTAATCATGTTAGAAACATGTTAGCAACTTGCTAATGACATGCTAATAATGCAAGTAACATGTTAATTATGTTAAACATGCTAACTTGCTAATCATGCTAGAAATTTGCTAATGACATGCTAGTAACTTGCTAATCATGATAGGAACATGCTAACAACTTGCTAATCGTTGTAAACATGATAACAACTTACTAAGCATGATAGAAACATGTTAAAAATGTGCAACTAATAAAGCTAGAAACATGCTAGCAACTTGCTAATCATGTTAGAAACACTAATGACATACTAGTAACTTGCTAATCATGCTAGAAACATGCTAATAGCTTGTTAATCATGCTAGAAACATGCTTGCCACTGGCTAATGACATGCTAATAATGCAAGTAACATGTTAATTATGTTAGAAACATGCTAACAACATGCTAATCATGCTAGAAATTAGATAATGACATGCTAGTAACTTGCCAATCATGTTAGAAACATACTAAACATGCTAGAAAAATGTTAGGATCATGCTAACTACAATTGAATCATGCTAGTAACATGCTAATTATCGAATCTGTCTATATACAGTTCAAAACTTTAAGCTTTTACAGCTGCTTTAAACTTTCAAGCTAGGCTTTCTCAAGCCAACCTAAAGTTTGTCTTGACAAACTGTATCTAGTTGTAACTGAATTTGTACAATGATTATTGTTGAAAACACACACAGGAACAAACAACAAGTTTGACATTTCACAAATGTTGCTAAAGAAGCAACACTCTAATAAGCACAAACCTGCCTACCACTCCTAAATATCAATCTTTAATAAGATGGAATTATTCCATGCTAAATATAACCTGTTTAAAAGCAATTTCTTCTGCTCCTGGAACCCATCTGCCATCTTGGATAATGTTTTCCCCCATTGAGAATACATGCAATGCTGCCTTTTTACTGAAACTTAGAACTTACTGAAAACTTACATGCTTTAAGATGCCATAAAATGCTCTTTAGGCAGGCAGCTTAGTAGGGTTCTGAAAAGAGTTAAACACAATTTTTCTCCACATTTGAAGAATGTCATGCAGCAGAGTAGGGTTATGCATGCTTAATCTTTCACAAAGACTAACCATCTTTGTAAAACACGGTGCACTGATGAAAGAATTTCTAAATTAATAAATTATCTCTTAGATTAAATTAAATTAATAAACATTCCTTACAGACTGAAGGCCAGTTTTTTTATGAACATTTCTTAATATTGTTAAGAATTCAAGTGAAACATTTCAACCACGGATCAAGCGAGTGAGCGAGAGAGAGAGAGAGATAGAGAGGGAACATTTCACTTTGAAAAGCAATAACCAAATCACCATCTTAAAGCATATATCAAAAGATGAAGCGAGAAGAGTCTCACTTAAAAAGATGAATCACACTGGTACATTTCAGCATCGTTAAATCAAAAGGCATGAACATATTTTGACATATTTTAACTGAGGCAATTAGCAATCACTAGCTAGCAACATAGGTCTACTATAAAATGGGAAGTTTTTATGAATATAAATGAAAAAACAGAAAAAAGTAAGAGCTAGCTAAAAAAAATACCTCTTGCTTCAACGTCAAATGTGCGTTCGTCAACCAAGGAACAGACAGATTGTTTGAGAATGAAAACAATAAATATAAAAATAAATAAAGTACTTAAACTGAATGAAAATCAAAAGACCTATTTGTTTTTTTAAATATCTACTTTTGTGCACCCTCAGGTATGGGCTTCAAAACACTTTTTATTTTACCTGTCAGAAACATAAATGGAAGTAAATGTAAATGCAATACATAAAAATGTAAATTTTCAAGGCCCAGTGGTGAAGGCTGATGATTTCAATCCTAGAACAAACATTGCATTAGAATCATCATTAGCCACGGAGGGTTTGCATCCATGCCTGGTACAAATTTTATGCAAAAGAATTTGATGAGTCCCACTTAAAAATACATTTGTGTGTTTATGCTTCTAAACTGCTGAAACTCATTTCTTATATTCATTAGCTCTCATCTAGTTCTTTCTCTCAGTCTCTGATTGGCTCTGATGTTGCACGAATCTTTCGTCTTTCCCGCACTAAAGCCTCTTTTAACCAGAGCTTTTACCAGACAGAACTGAATGAATAAATAATCAGAGTAAATCTTTAGGGTAACTTGACAGAACGGCATACTTTGCATCATGCGGTTTCATCAGCCAGGCTGTGGGTATGCAGTGTTTTCTTTACTCCTTTTTTTGCACAAATTCAAAACACAACCTTTAAGTCTCTCCAAAAAAACTTTGACTGAGAAGGCACACCGGAGTGTTTGTGTGTGCTCATGCTCAAATGAAGGACGTGCTATGTGACAGCTCTAATGCAGTGTAGGGTCATATAAGAGGTGAACCAGCTGTTGGGGACGTCAAGCACACCTGATGGAAAACAGTTCTGCGAAATCACCCAAGTGCTGTTTGTCAGCCTTGATGTTTTACAGCAAAGAGAAAAGCTGCCAAATGGATGTGCTGGAATCCATCTGTCTGAGCGAGCTGCATGAATGTCAATTCTGCTAAAGCTGAATACAGTTGCTCACAGGGGGATAATGCACTAATTTTTGTTAAGCCGTCCTGGCTTACATTGTGCCCTATAGGTGAGAGAAGACATGAACATTTCTGAAAATTAAAAATGCTAGGACATTGTAGTGCTACAGTTTTTGTTTACTGTAGACCAATTGAGTGTTTGCAAACAGTGATGTTTTTTTGTGGGTGGAGCTTATCTGGTTGCAGAAAATGACGGTTTTCAAGTAGCAGTCTATGGAATAAAGGAATAAAAAAGGTAAATTTGAGTTTATATTTTCAAATTCAGATTTTATTCTCGAAATTCCAAAATTAAATCTCACAATTCTGATAAGAAAAAACAACTCACCACTCTTTCTTTTCCTCTTACCTCTGGCAAACTCACTATTGACTAGGAGATATAAACTAGCATTTGTGATAAAAAAAGTCAGAATTGGGAGACAAAATAAATAAATGTTATATAAAATGTTAATAGTAATAGGTTTAAAATAACATTATGTCATGCTGTAACTGTAGGGTTAATACAATGTGTCCTCTATGAACAGCATATATGTGAATATTATGTAGACATATTGTTTAAATCAAATTTATGCTTTCAAATTTTTTATCTATAGTCTGAATATTTAAACGTCTGCGTTTCACTTCAAATGGCGTCTTTGATGACAGTATTCTATAAAAAATTATTAGCATTCTCATTCTGGCATCATAAGGCACAAAAATGCCTTTTCTTTTATTCCACAGATTTTACCCATTTCACTCCACTTGTTACCAGTGTTTTTCTGCCACCACTATGCACGTGCAGCAGCTACTAAACACTGTTAATTTCATTAACAAACCATTGTCATAATTTTCTAGGCCTGGGTAAAAAAAAAAAAAAAAATCGATTTCTCGATTTTAATCAATTCTCATTCTTATGAAACAATATTGATTGCAATCCAACAAATCACAATATGCTTTGTGCTTGGTTACTTTTGATATGAAACAAAGTCTCAGATTTAAAATTCTGTCCATTTTATTGCAGAATTCAAACAATAAATGCTGTTTTAGCACTGTTTAAGGGGGTGGGACAGATCACTGATCTGAACTGATCAGCTTAGTTCAAGAGAAGTGGCAGTGTGGAGTTACAGCATGAAATAAACACCCGAATGTATACTGAAGGGGTCATGAACTGAGAAAAAAAAATTCCCTTGATATTTTGACATAAATAACCCTGGACCACAATAAGGGTCAATTTTTTGACATTGAGATTTATACATAAATCAAGAAATATGCTTTCCATTGGTGTATTGTTTGTTAGGTTAGAATCTGGAATCTGGAATCTGGAATCTGAGGGTGCAAAAATATAATAAATATTGAGAAAATCACCTTTAAAGTTGTCCAAATTAAGTTCTTAGCAATGCATATTACTAATACAAATTAGGTTTTGATGTATTTACGGTACGCTATTTACAAACAGGGTTCCCACACCTTGGTTAACTTCAAATTCAAGGACCTTTCAAGCACTTTCCAGGTTCTTTACCCTCAAACCCAAGAACCTAAAGGGATAGTTCACCCAAAAATGAAAATTTGATGTTTATCTACTTCCAAAATGTAGGTGACTTTGTGTAATCAGTAGAACACAAACGAAGATTTTTAAGAAACTGAGTATTTATTAGTGGTGGGCATGGATTAATTTTTTAAAATCTAGATTAATCTCACTGTAATCTTGGAATTAATCTAGATTAAAATGGCTAATTTGAATTGTGCCGAAGGCATTCAGAATATGTGTGCTACCCAAATAATGACTAAAAGTAAGTCTTTGAGAACGGGTTTCTCAAGCCAGGTGGCGCATTAGACCAGGGGCTCATCTCCTGTTTCCAAAATGCATCACAAACTGCTTGACAATTGCATTTACAGCAAAATTAACTATACAACTATGTGTAACCAACTATTCCTACACTGCATGTACTTCTGCGTAAAAGGCTGTGCGACGTGAGCGTTGCAGTTAAATACACAGACGCGCACGGGCATGGATATCTGCGTGCATAGTTAAACTGCATTGCTTTTAGAAGCGTCAATTCAGTTGTTGCATATAGTTTAATGTCTTTATTTCAGAATTATCAAAGTAAATTATAACTCAAATTTGAGATTTTCACTGGGGCATGTGCCCCAGTAAAAAGGGTCTAGCAACGCACCTGCCCTGAAGCAAACCCGGCGGTTTCATAGCTGCATCCATGTTAGCATATCTTGTTTGATGTGGTAATCCACAGTAGGCATGCACACAGGTTCGAAGACTCATTCTCGCCCCCTACAGTGCAATTCGGCTAGGTATACATCCGCGCTAAAATATCAAGGTGAAAGTCATCATAGCTTGCGTAGTATAGACCCAGTTCCCAACCCAACTTTGAGAATAGATTAACGGCGATATTTTATTTATCGCCCGATGAGAGCCTCACGTTAACGCCAATAACGGCCCACCACTAGTATTTATAGAACTTTTTACCTCTGATCCACCGCGATGTACAACTGTCCTGAGCAGGTTCACAACAGCCGGGGTGTGATGAAGAGCAAGCAACCATAACTTCAGTTGATCAGGCTTAAAAGTCGAAAAGATGAAAAGTCAACACTCCCAGATGAGTTTGCACAAGCAAACAAAATCTTTTAGTTTTTAATCAGTTGCGACAATCAGGATAAGCACAAGTAATTACCATTTTGAGTAGCCGTTTACGTGCAACAGTTTGCTTTCATTCATGCCTCTACTATGCCAAAGCACATTAACGCGTCACGTGTCGGCTGTTAGGAATGCGCTAAGAACAGTTGGACATCGCAGTGGATCAGAGGTAAAAAAAAATAAATAAAAAATAATAATAATAATATAAATACTGTTTAGTTTCTTGCACAGACCAAAGTATCGTCACAAGCTGCAGGGTTTAATTTGGTTTTGTCTGTGTATGTTTTTTTTTTTACTCTCAAAGCCGTGGGTCCCATTGACTGCCATTATATGACTGACAACCAACGGTTTGAGTTAAAGGGGTCCTATTATGCTCTTTTACAAAGTCTTTATTTTGTTTTGGGGGTGTACTTGAACATGCTCTCATGCTTGGTGGTTCGAAAAACGCATTATTTTTCACATAATTTACATTATTACATTAGCTTTCTCCCCAGGCTGGCACAAACGGCTCGATTAGTTCCGGGTTCCACCTTCCGAAAAACCAAATGTGTTGTGATTGGTCAGAAGTCCCACTGCGTTGTGATTGGCAAAAACAGGGTTTCTGCAGATATGAACAAGTGAAATTTAAGACTTTTTAAGACCTTTTTAATACCACCTTATATGAAATTTAAGACCTAAACCTGTAATGGAAATAGATATTATATTACATGCATACATGTAATATTTAATGTGTTTAATGTAAAAAGTAAACAAAATTTCATGGCTGTCATAAATTAAATTTATTACTACGATATACAGTGAACTTTTCATATCAGCAGATACTATTCCACACAAAATATCCCCATAAAAGTACCAATAGAAATATCTGATGTAAAAAAAAAAATGCGATCCTTGTTTGGAACTATTTCCGTTGGTGAAACAGAACAAAACAGTAGAAATATTTTGTCTAATATGTAAGTAACTACTTGACTAACTACTTGTTTATTGAGCTAAAATTAATGTAACATTTGTAATTGTGAGAATTTTCAGCAAAAAGCTCACTTGGTAAATTACTGAACTATATCATGTTATAAATAAACTATACATTTTTAATTTTTACCTCAGTGTGTTTCTCACAAATAGACCAGAAATACACTATCCATTATCAATTTCTGTTTACGTTGAATGTATTAAAATAGGAATCTTTCTTGCCTTTCTATGCTTCGCTAGTTGTTTTTGTCACTTCAGTTTTAATCAGGCGGTTTGTTCGGTCGGGCAAGAAAAAAAAAAAAAACATTTTACAAGTATCTCGAAGGCTGGCGGTCAGCTAGCTCGACCTATATTTAGGGCCCGAGCCCAAAAGGGCGAAGGCCCTATTGTTCTTCTAAGGATTCTTATTAGGGCCCGAGCCCAAAAGGGCGAAGGCCCTATTGTTCTTCTAAGGATTCTTATTTTTAGGGCCCGAGCCCAAAAGGGCGAAGGCCCTATTGTTTTTCTAAGGATTATTAGGGCCCGAGCCCAAAAGGGCGAAGGCCCTATTGTTCTTCTAAGGATTCTTATTTGTTTTTTTTTTTTTTTTTATTTTTATTTTTTTTCAACCATTGGGGCACTTTTGGGGGCCTTAACATACTCAAAAACTCTTGAAAATTTGCACACACGTTGGAATCTGCCGTCGTCCGGACGCCACAGAGGCTGGGACCTGGGTGTGGTTCAGGGCCTCTACAGCGCCCCCTGGAACACAGTTTGAAAACTTGATGTACTGCGCACACATACTTGCACGTATTGATATGAAACTCGGTACACATATAGAACTCATCGAGCTGAACAACTTTTGTACTCTATGTCATGGGCTCCACGCAACAGGAAGTGAGATATTTAGGGCTGTTTAAAAAGCGCATGCTCTGGAATTTAACGTACTCCTCCCAGGAATTCCATGGGATTGTCACCAAACTCGGTCAGCATGATCTCAAGACATTGGGGACGCTAAATTGCGAGGAGATTTTTGATATCTCGAACGGTTTGGCCGTGGCAAGGCGACAAAGTTATGGCGAGAAATGAGAAACAGGAAGTGTCTAATAACTGTTGCACACATTGCCTGATTCTGATGGAACTTCACCAGTTTGTTCCTTGTATGATGCCGATTCCATAAATGTGACTATTATGAGTCAAAGTTATAGCGCCACCAACTGGCAGCAGGAAACGTGTCATTTTCAAAATGCTTTGAAATCAGCCTCTTAATTTTACTCGATTTTCTTTAAACTTCATCAAAATCATGTCAAAACACGGCCGATAAAGAATATGTAAAGGGGTCGATGATAAATCAAATGCTGTTGCCATGGCAACGTGTCAAACTTTAAAATTACATTCCTGTCTTTTCGAGGCAGATAACATGCTTAGAATTTCATGAAACTCAACACACACATCAATATTAATTATAGTTAGACACTGGCAAAAGGTCATAAATGGGCGTGGAGCAGGCACTCTATAGCGCCATCTTTTGACAAAAGTTGGGGGGTTAGTTTTTCCTACAGTCACCAAACTCTGTACTTATATTGCTCTCATCAATCTGGACAACTTTCTAAATCAAACTCATTAGCTAAGACCAACAGAAAGCCGGCTATTTTGATTTGAAGGTGGATTTTTTGAAAAATCAGGCTGTAAACAAATTCACACTACTCCTAAGAACAACCAGCTGTTCACACCAAACTTTTTTAACATGAAGAGAAGATTCTGAAGATGTTAAATTGCGAGCGGATTTTGGATATCTCGAACGGTGTTGACGTGGTGATTTTTTAAAGATGTAGTAAAAAACATAACCCTAATTTTTTATATCTTTAAAGTGCAGCATCCAAACTCTTTAAAACTTTTTTCACACAGAGATCTAATCATTCTGAGCAAGTGCTGGAAATATAAATTTTATACAAGCTTCAATGAATTAAAGAAAATTAAAAAAATAACTCAGAAACCTGCTGTCACTCTGGTGAATGTCTCTACAGTATGTGTGTGCGTTCAGTCAGGCACAGAGAAGCTCATTATTGCAGGGGGGAGGGGTGAGAGGCAGAGAGGGTGACAGAGTAGAGAGCCATTCTACAGACCATCTTTGAACAAAAAATGCACATATGTATTGTAATTACATAAATATGTCTGATCTTTGAGAGTCTGATATTTTCATTGTTCGTATTTTGCAGTTGTTGTTTTTTATTTATTTTTTACTTAACTGTACCATGAACTTGTCCTATTCAGTCACATAGCAAAAGATTTAAAAATACAACTTTTTAGCATGATCAATTTATCTTCATTGATAGACAATATTTACATAGTGTTATTTATTGAATATAAAATAATAATAATAAAAAATTAAGACAGACTTTGACAACAAAACAAACGTTACTGTTATCTCTTCAAAACATCTGAAAACCATAATTTTAAGATCAGTTATATATATATATATATATATATATCACCCCGTTAAAATACTCAACTTGATTTTTAAAGATATTTTGAAAGAATGAAGCGTTTATAGAGCACTTTATTGTGTATTGCTGTACACCCACATGAACTGTGTTCATGTTCATGTTAATTCACAGTACATAAACTTTATATGAATACTTTTTTTAGCTTAATATTAATTAACATTAATAAATGCTATTTATTTATTGGTCATGTTAACTAATATAGTTAATTTTAACAAATGAAACTGGATGGCAACATTTTATATTTTGTGTGTATGTGTCTGTGTGTTGATTTTAAAGTGTAACCCTTTCAATTCTGTAAACTTAAAATCAAAACTAGCAGATGGTTACTGTGAATGCATGTGCCAACTGGGCACCGTCTTCCTTATTGATTCTTAGTTATGTAGCACTTAAGAGTGATGTCTTATAACAGGAGTCACCAGCAAAGCAATATCCACACAAAAATTGTACAGATAGGTAACAATGACATTTAAGCAGAAGTGGTGGACGTAAAGCAAGCAATAATAACATTTTGCTATCATCATGAATCATGTTCTTATCATCATCATCAGAAAATAGGCAATTTGTAGCATACTGGTTCACAGTTGGCATTTATCTGAAGTCCTTGCATTGATTGCATTTAGTTAAATCAACATTATATTTGGTCAGTCTGATCTTGAGGCCTTAGAGATGTTAAATTGTGAAGATCTTGAGTTTTCATTAAAGGGCATGTCCGTGGTGGCCTGACAAAGTTTGATGTTTCTGCATAGACATAGAAGTGGTTATAACTTAGCCTGAAAATGTCTGATCTGCCACAAAATTCACAGGTTTGGTAAGAGTCCTGGCCTGAAGACACCTAAAGACCAATATTCAGATATTATCATAGCGCCACCTGTTGGCAGCAGGATATCTCATATATTTCACTAACTCAAACATACCAAGGTCAATCTGCACCAAACTTCATATGTTTGATAATAGTGCTGGCCTGAACACATCTACATGCCAATAATCAGTTATAGGCATAGCGCCACCAGCTGGCAGCGGCAAGTTTGGCACATTTAAGTGACTTTGACATATTTCTCCTACATTTACTGTATTAAAAGCATACTGCCCCCCGTTTGCTGTTTTCCTGAAGCCACCGGTCGGCGGTGAGCCCGGGTGCGAGGGCCCGTTCATCGCTGCTCGCAGCTTTAATTATTATTATTATTATTATTATTATTATTATTTCATCAATGTTTTGGGTCATTTCGGGGCCCTTAACATACACGAAAACTCTTGAAACTTTGCACACACATTGGAACCTGCGGCCATCAGGGCCGGACAAACTTTGACATGGGGGGGTCACCTGGGGGGGGCGTGGCATCACGTTAAAAATTGCGACTTTTCAGGGACTCTGGAGCACACACCGGATGACCTACAATTGTCAAAATTCATACACATATAGACCTCATCGGTCTGAACAGCGTTCATGCTCAAAGTCAGTGCTTCGCCTAACAGGAAGTCAGCTATTCAGGGATGTCTAAAAAGCGCATGCAATGGAATTTGAAATACTCCTCCTAAGCCTTTCCACTGATGGCCACCAAACTCGGTCAGCATGACCTCAAGACATTGGGGACGCAAAATTGCCAGGGGATTTTGGATATCTCGAACGGTTTGGCCGTGGCGGGGCGACAAAGTTATGGCGAGAAATGAGAAACAGGAAGTGTCTAATAACTTTGACACACGTTGTCTGATTTTGACCAAACTTCAGCAGTTTGTTCATCGTATGAAGCCAATCACAGAGATGTGACTATTATGAGTCAAAGTTATAGCGCCACCAACTGGCAGCAGAAAGCGCAACGTTTTCTAAATGCTTTTAAATCAGCCTCTTAATTTTTGTCAATTTCCTTCAAACTTCATCCCAATAATGTCGAAACACGGCCGATGACAATCCGTGAAGGGCATTATCGATAACTTTTATCATGTTGCCATGGCAACGTGTCAAACTTTAACTTTAGTTTTTTGTGTTTTCGAGCCACTTAAAATACTTAGAATTTCATGAAACTCAACACACACATCTGTATTAATGATATTTAGACACTGATAAAAGCCCATAAATGGGCGTGGAGGAGGCACTCTATAGCGCCACCTTTTGACCAAAGTTGGGGGTTTAGTTTTGCCAACAGTCACCAAACTCGGTACATATATTGGTCTCATCAAGCCGGACAACTTTCTAATTAACACTCATTAGCTATAATAAACAGGAAGTTGGCTATTTTTATTTGAATGTGGATTTTTGGAAAAATCAGGCTGTAAATAAAATCATACTAAACAAAGCAGAAATAAGAAGTTCACACCAAACTTTGTCAACATGATAAGAATATACTCAAAATGCTAAATTGTGAGCGGATTTGGGATATCTTGAATGGTGTTGATGTGGTGATTTTTTAAAGTCACAGTAAAAAAAAAGTAGCATTCATTTTCATATATCTTTAAAGTGCCTAATACCAACTCTTCAAAACTTTGTATATATGAAGAACAAATCATTCCTAGAAAATACGCTTGGTATCAAAATTGTATCATGCTCAGAGGCCCCAAAAACATTAAAAGTATCCAGAAGTGAGAGAGGGAGAAATGAAGACTGTAATACAAGGGATGAACACCAGAGGTCCTCGTATGATAAGGAATATTTTTTACCTCTAATCCTATTCTGTTCATTCTCAATGTGCAACAAGGAAACAAATGCATAGATTTATTTGGAGTTGTTATGTACTGTACTGTACTGTCAGAATACTTTTACATAATTTTAAAATAAACACTAAAAAGCATAAAAAAATTAGTTATTTTTTAATGAAAAATTATGAAATGTTTTGTTTGTCTCTCACTGATTTGGTAACACTTTCTATGAAGCCCCTATTATAAGGGTATTTCTAATGCATTATAATGAATGCATAATGCATTATAAAAAAACGTATAATATATTATATCATTCAATGAATATTCATAACAACAATTATCATACATTATAATACTTAAATATTAGAGGTTATAACTTTTAAGATTATGATTATTTATAACACACAGTAGACACCATTTTAAACCTACTTCATTTGTAATGGACTATATCATATTAGATTTATTTTGTTTACATTATACTCTATTCTATTGACTATTAACAACTAACTCTCACCAACTAACACTCCTTACAGTGTAGACTTAGTTTAATGTTAGGCTAAGTAGAAGGTTCATGTTCTTGCAAAGTTACTTATAATCAGTTTGTCTTTTGGGGAACTGTCTAAATACAGTGTTAGCATATATTTACCACAACAAATAATAATTACTGCTAGCTGACATGCAGTTGCAGAGTTACTTATAAAAAGCTGTCTAACGGGTACCATCAAAATAATTAAACTGATCATATTATACATTCATCTGATCTGATACCTGATCTAATGGCTATTTGAGAATTATTATTATTATTACTTATAAGTGGTCTTTGTATGATTTAAGTAAAGTGACATCAGTAAGATGGCAAAATATGAGACTTATACATTATAACTATGAAGAGGTAATCATACTCATAAAAGCTATAATAAAAAAAGTAAAAATTCTAATTCATTGAAACTGTTCTTATGAATGCTCATGAGATGATACAACATATTATAAGGTTTTTTATAATTTATTATGCATTCATTATAATGCCTTAAGAATACCCTTATTATGTATTATTAATACATGAACCCACAAATATTTTTAACAAATATAAATAAATGTACCAATGTACCTTTTAATAATATATGAATACTTTTTTTAGCTTAATATTAATTAACATTAATAAATGCTATTTAATTATTGTTCATGTTAACTAATATAGTTAATGTTAACAAATTAAACTGGATGGCAAAATTTTAAATATTGTGTGTATGTGTCTGTGTGTTGATTTTAATTAACCCTTTCAATTCTGTAAACTTTAAATCCAAACTGGCAGAGGGTTACTGTGAATGCATGTGCCAACTGGGCACCGTTTTCCTGATGCTATCGGGATGGTGACTGCGCATATGGCGAGGGCCCGGTCATCGCTGCTTGCAGCTTTAATTAGGGCCCGAGCCCAAAGGGGCGAAGGCCCTATTGTTCTTCTAAGGGTTCTTATTTTTTTTTTTTTTTTTTTTTCTTTTTTTTCAACCGTTGGGGCACTTTTGGGGGCCTTAACATACTCAAAAACTCTTGAAAATTTGCACACATGTCGGAATCTGCCGTCGTCCGGACGCCACAGAGGCTGGGACCCGGGCGTGGTTCAGGGCCTCTACAGCGCCCCCTGGAACACAGTTTGAAAACTTGATGTACTGTGCACACATACTTGCACGTATTGATATGAAACTCGGTACACATATAGAACTCATCGAGCTGAACAACTTTTGTACTCTATGTCATGGGCTCCACGCAACAGGAAGTGAGATATTTAGGGCTGTTTAAAAAGCGCATGCTCTGGAATTTAACGTACTCCTCCCAGGAATTCCATGGGATTGTCACCAAACTCGGTCAGCATGATCTCAAGACATTGGGGACGCTAAATTGCGAGGAGATTTTTGATATCTCGTACGGTTTGGCCGTGGCAAGGCGACAAAGTTATGGCGAGAAATGAGAAACAGGAAGTGTCTAATAACTGTTGCACACATTGCCTGATTCTGATGAAACTTCACCAGTTTGTTCGTTGTATGATGCCGATTCCATAAATGTGACTATTATGAGTCAAAGTTATAGCGCCACCAACTGGCAGCAGGAAGCGTGTCATTTTCAAAATGCTTTGAAATCAGCCTCTTAATTTTACTTGATTTTCTTTAAACTTCATCAAAATCATGTCAAAACACGGCCGATGCGAATATGTAAAGGGGTCGATGATAAATCAAATGCTGTTGCCATGGCAACGTCTCAAACTTTAAAATTAGATTCCTGTCTTTTCGAGGCAGATAACATGCTAAGAATTTCATGAAACTCAACACACACATCAATATTAATGATAGTTAGACACTGGCAAAAGGTCATAAATGGGCGTGGAGCAGGCACTCTATAGCGCCATCTTTTGACAAAAGTTGGGGGGTTAGTTTTTCCTACAGTCACAAAACTCTGTACATATATTGTTTTCATCAATCTGGACAACTTTCTAAATTAAACTCATTAGCTAAGACCAACAGGAAGCCAGCTATTTCCATTTGAATGTGTTTTTTTGGAAAAATCAGGCAGTAAACAAATTCATACTCCTTCTAAGAACAAACAGCTAATCACACCAAACTTTTTTAACATGAAGAGAAGATTCTGAAGATGTTAAATTGCGAGCGGATTTTGGAAATCTTGAACGGTGTTGACGTGATGATTTTTTAAAGAAGTAGTAAAAAACATAACCATCATTTTTTTATATCTTTAAAGTGCAGCATCCAAACTCTTTACAACTTTTTTCACACAGAGATCTAATCATTCTGAGCATGTGCTGTTAATATAAATTTTATACAAGCTTCAATGAATTAATGAAAATTAAAAAACGAAATCAGAAACCTGCTGTCACTCTGGTGAATGTCTCTACTGTATGTATGTGCGTTCAGTCATGCTGAGAGAAGCTCATTATTGCAGGGGGGAGGGGTGAGAGGCAGAGAGGGTAAGAGAGCTGTGAGCAATGCTACAGACCATCTTTGAGGAAGAAATTCACATATGTACTTTAATTACATAAGTCTGATCTTTGAGAGTCTGATATTTTGAGAAAATATAAAGGGTCATTAAGTCTTTCATTGTTTGTATTTTGCAGTTGTTGTTTTTTATTTATTTTTTACTGAACTATACCATGAACTTGTCCTATTCAGTCACATAGAAAAAGATTAAGAAAAATACAACATTTAAGCATGAGTGATTTATCTTCATTGTAGACAATATTTTCATAGTGTTATTTATAGAATATAAAATTATAATAATTAAAAATTTCAAGACAAACTTTGACAACAAAACAAACTTTGCTGTTATCTGTTCAAAACATCTGAAAACCATCATTTTAAGATCAGTTATATATATATATATATATATATATATATATATATATATATATATATATCGCCCCATTAAAATACTCAACTTGATTTTTAAAGATATTTTGAAAGAATTAAGCCTTTATAGAGCACTTTATTGTGTATTTCTGTACACAATGTAATGTTAAAAGATACTAATTCACCTTTAAACAATATATGAATACTTTTTTTAGCTTAATATTAATTAACATTAATAAATGCTGTTTAATTATTCTTCATGTTAACTAATATAGTTAATGTTAACAAATGAAACTGGATGGCAAAATTGTATATATTGTGTGTATGTGTCTGTGTGTTGATTTTAAAGTTTAACCCTTTCAATTCTGTAAACTTTAAATCCAAACTGGCTGAGGGTTACTGTGAATGCATGTGCCAACTGGGCACCGTTTTTCTAATTGATTCTTTGTTAGTTACATAGCGCTTAAAAGTGATGTCTTATAACAGGAGTCACCTGCAAAGCAATATCCACACACAAATTGAACAGATAGGTAACGATGACATTTAAGCAGAAGTGGTGGACGTAAAGCAAGCAATAATAACATTTTGTTATCATCATAAATTACATGTTATCATCATCATCAGAATATAGTGAAAATGTTCCCTATATTGTGAACGGCTTTGTGATATCTTGAAAGATGTTGATGTGGTGATTTGTTGGAGACACTCCATAGCGCCACCTTTTGACAAAAGTTGGAGGGTTAGTTGTAGCTACAGACATCAAACTTGGTCGGTATATTGGTCTCATCAAGCCGGACAACTTTCTAATTTACACCCATTAGCTACGACCAACAGGAAGTCGACTATTTTGATTTGAATGTGGATTTTTGGAAAAATATAGCTGCGAATGAATTCATATCACTCATAGCAGAATCAGACATCTCACACCAAACTTTGTCAACATGATGCCAAAATACTCAAGATGTTAAATTGTGAATGGTTTGGGATATCTTGAACGGTGTTGATGTGGTGATTTATGAAAGTAACAATAAAAAAGATGAAGAGATATTTTCATTTATCTTTAAATTGCATTATTCTAACTCATAAAAACTTTTTACATATAAAGAACAAGAAATTATTAGGATATACGTGTAGTTTCAAAATGTTATCATGCTCAGAGGCCCCAAAAACATTAAAAGTGTCATTTAAATTTGTCAAATTAAAGCTCTAATACCAGGGATGAACACTAGAGGTCCTCATAAGATAAAGAATCGTTTGACCTCTAATGCTATTTAGCTCATTCTCAGTGTATAAGAATGAAAATAATCCATAGAATCAGTTGATATAGACTGTACTGTCAGTGTACTTTTACATAATTATTTTGTATAGGTGCTTAAAGAGCATTAAAATCTTTTTTTATCTTTTAGGGGAAAATTATATGATTTAAATACACATATATACACTCTCACTGGTAGAACAAAAAATCTTATAAGTATGACACTATACTGCTCAGTTCACTTAATTAGAATGAGAAACAAATACAAAAAGGCCAAAAAAAAAAGAACTAAGTTAATATGTATTTATTTTTAATATATTTGTTTATAATTATCTCACAGATGCTTATAGATTATTAAAATAATATTTAAAAATGCTTGTAGACCATAAAACATGGTAACTATTTAAAATAGGGTCTCTTTTGTTAACAATGGTTAATGAACTAATAAACACGAACAAACAACGAACAATATATTTGTACTCGATTTTCTTCAAACTTCATCAGAATAATGTAAAAGCCCTGATGCATCAAATGCTGTTGCCATGGCAAATAAAAAAAATAAAAAATACATTAAAATATTTGTTTCCTGTGATATTTAAGGCAGATAGCGTGCTTAGAATTTCATTTTCCATTTTCAATTTTCAATGATTTTTATTCAATTTTCAATGATTTTATTTTCAATGATATTTAAAGTGCAGCATCCTAACTCGAAGCTTTTTTCATACAAATAACTATTCATTCTGATCAAACACAGTTCATTTCATAATTATACAAAACTTCACGAATGAAAGAAAAAAAAAACATATCTGATCTCACTCTGCTCTGCAGGAGGAGAGACAGTAAGGGTTAGTCCAAAGGGTTACTGTGTATGCATGTGCCAACTGGGCACCGTTTTCTTGATGCTATCGGGATGGCGACTGCACAGACGGCGAGGGCCCGGTCATCGCTGCTTGCAGCTTTAATTAGGGCCCGAGCCCAGAATGGGCGAAGGCCCTATTGTTTTTCTAAGGATTATTATTATTATTATTATTATTATTATTATTATTTCATCAATGTTTTGGGTCATTTCGGGGCCCTTAACATACACGAAAACTCTTGAAACTTTGCACACACATTGGAACCTGCGGCCATCAGGGCCGGACAAACTTTGACATGGGGGGGTCACCTGGGGGGGGCGTGGCACAGCGTTAAAAATTTTTACTTTTGAGGGACTCTGGAGCACACACCGGTTGACCTACATTTATCAAAATTCATACACATATAGACCTCATCGGGCTGAACAACTTTCATGCTCAAAGTCAGTGCTTCGCCCAACAGGAAGTCAGCTATTCAGGGATGTCTAAAAAGCGCATGCAATGGAATTTGATATACTCCTCCTAGGTGTATCCACCGATGGCCACCAAACTCTGTCAGCATGATCTCAAAACATTGGGGATGCAAAATTGCCAGGGGAATTTTGATATTTCGAACGGTTTGGCCGTGGCGGGGCGACAAATTTATGGCGAGAAATGAGAAACAGGAAGTGTCTAATAACTTTAACACACTTTGTCTGATTTTGACCAAACTTCAGCAGTTTGTTCATCGTCTGATGCCAATCACAGAGATGTGACTATTATGAGTTAAAGTTATAGCGCCACCAACTGGCAGCAGAAAGCGCAACGTTTTCTAAATGCTTTTAAATCAGCCTCTTAATTTTACTCAATTTGCTTGAAACTTCATCCCAATAATGTCGAAACACGGCCGATGAGAATCTGTGAAGGGCATTATCGATAACTTTTATCATGTTGCCATGGCAACGTGTCAAACTTTAACTTTAGTTTTTTGTGTTTTCGAGCCACTTAAAATACTTGGAATTTCATGAAACTCAACACACACATCTGTATTAATGATATTTAGACACTGATAAAAGCCCATAAATGGGCGTGGAGGATGCACTCTATAGCGCCACCTTTTGACAAAAGTTGGGGGTTTAGTTTTGCCTACAGTCACCAAACTCGGTACACATATTGGTCTCATCAAGCCGGACAACTTTCTAATTAACACTCATTAGCTATAATAAACAGGAAGTTGGCTATTTTTAGTTAAATATGGAGTTTTGGAAAAATCAAGCTGTGGAATTTGAAATACTACTCCTAGACCTTTCCACCGATTGCCACCAAACTCGGTCAGCATGATCTCAAGATATTGGGAATGCAAAATTGCCAGGGGATTTTTGGTATCTCGAACGGTTTGGCCGTGGCAGGGCGACAAATTATGGCGAGAAATGAGAAACAGGAAGTGTCTAATAATTTTGACAAACTTTATCTGATTTTGACCAAACTTTAGCAGTTTGTTCGTCATATGATACCGATCACAGAGATGTGACTATTATGAGGCAAAGTTATAGCGCCACCAACTGGCAGCAGGAAGTGTGTTGCTTGCAAAACGCTTTTAAATCAACCTCTTAATTTTACTCAATTTGCTTCAAATTTCATCAGAATAATATCAAAACACGGCCGATGAGAATCTGTGAAGGGGTCCTTGATACATCAAACGCTGTTGCCATGGCAACATGTCAAACTTTTACATTTGTTTCCTGTGTTTTTAAATATAGCTGTGAATAAATTCATATCACTCATAGCAGAATCAGACATCTCACACCAAACTTTGTCAACATGATGCCAAGATACTGAAGATGCTAAATTGTGAACGGCTTTGGGATATCTTGAATGGTGTTGATGTGGTGATTTATGAAAGTAACAGTAAAAAAGATTAAGAGTAAGAGTAATCTTCATATATCTTTAAATTGCATTATTCTAACTCATCAAAACTTTTTAACTTATAAAGAACAAGGCATTCTTAGGGAATCTGAGTAGTTTCAAAATGTTATCATGCTCAGAGGCCCCAAAAACATTATAAAAGTGTAATATATGTTTGTCCTTTTAAGGCTCTAATACCAGGAATGAACACTAGAGGTCCTCATAAGATAAGGAATCATTTGCCCTTTAATGCTATTTAGCTCATTCTCAGTGAATAAGAATGACAATAATCCATAGAATCAGTTGATATTTACTGTATTGTCAGTGTACTTTTACATAATTATTTTGTATAGGTGCTTAAAGAGCATTAAAATCTTTTTTTAATCTTTTAAGGAAAAGTTATATGATTTATATACATATATACAATCTCACTGATAGAACAAAAAATCTTATAAGTATGACACTATACTGCTCAGGTCACTTAATTAGAACGAGAAACAAATACATCAACTAAGTTAATATGTATTTATTTTTAATATATTTGTTTATAATTATTTTACAGATGCTTATAGATCATTAAAATAATATTTAAAAATGGTTGTAGATCATAAAAGATGGTTACTATTTAAAATAGGGTCTCTTTTAACAATGGTTAATGAACTAACAAACACGAACAAACAACGAACAATTTATTTGTACTCGATTTTTTTCAAACTTCATCAGAATAATGTAAGAACATGGCCGATGACAGTCTGTAAAGGCGTCCCTGATGCATTAAATACTGTTGCCATGGCAAATAAAAAAAATAAAAATACATTCAAATATTTGTTTCCTGTGTTTTTGAGGCAGATAGCGTGCTTAGAATTTCATTTTCCATTTTCAATTTTCAATGATTTATTATATATTTAAAGTGCAGAATCCTAACTCTTTGAAACTTTTTTCATACAAATAACTATTCATTCTGATCAAACACAGTTAATTTCATACTTATACAAAACTCCACGAATGAAAGAAAATAAAAAAACATATCTGATCTCACTCTGCTCTGCACTCTATGTGTGTGTTTGTGTGGTAACTGGCTGAGTGTAAGGAGGGGGGATGGGTGGTAAGAGAATCAGTCAGAGAGGAGGAGAGACAGTAAGGGTTAGTCCAAAGGGTTACTGTGAATGCATGTGCCAACCGGGCACCGTTTTCCTGATGCTATCGGGATGGCGACTGCACAGTCGGCGAGGGCCCGGTCATCGCTGCTTGCAGCTTTAATTTTTTTTATTTTTTTTATTTTTTGTTAACCTTCCGGGCACTTAAGGGGGTCTTAACATACTCAAAAACTCTTGAAAATTTGCACACATGTCGGAATCTGCGGCCATCAGGACGCCACAGAGGCTGGTACCGGGGCGTGGCAAGGGGACTCTACAGCGCCCCCTGGAATTTTGAGGGCCATATAGCACACATTCTTGAACGTACACATATGAAACTCCGTACTCATATAGAACTCATTGAGCTGAACAACTTTTGTACTCTATGTCATTTTCTCAATGCAACAGGAAGTGAGATATTTAGGGCTGTTTAAAAAGCGCATGCTCTGGAATTTAACGTACTCCTCCCAGGATTTCCATACGATTGTCACCAAACTCGGTCAGCATGATCTCAAGACATTGGGGACGCTAAATTGCGAGGGGATTTTTGATATCTCGAACGGTTTGGCCGTGGCAAGGCGACAAATTTATGGCGAGAAATGAGAAACAGGAAGTGTCTAATAACTGTTGCACACATTGCCTGATTCTGATGAAACTTCACCAGATTGTTCGTTGTATGATGCCGATTCCATAAAGGTGACTATTATGAGTCAAAGTTATAGCGCCACCAACTGGCAGCAGGAAGCGTGTCATTTTCAAAATGCTTTGAAATCAGCCTCTTAATTTTACTTGATTTTCTTTAAACTTCATCAAAATCATGTCAAAACACGGCCGATAAGAATATGTAAAGGGGTCGATGATAAATCAAATGCAGTTGCCATGGCAACGTCTCAAACTTTAAAATTAGATTCCTGTCTTTTCGAGGCAGATAACATGCTTAGAATTTCATGAAACTCAACACACACATCAATATTAATGATAGTTAGACACTGGCAAAAGATCATAAATGGGCGTGGAGCAGGCACTCTATAGCGCCATCTTTTGACAAAAGTTGGGGGGTTAGTTTTTCCTACAGTCACCAAACTCTGTACATATATTGTTCTCATCAATCTGGACAACTTTCTAAATTAAACTCATTAGCTAAAACCAACAAGAAGCCGGCTATTTTGATTTGAATGTGGATTTTTGGAAAAAATCAGGCTGTAAACAAATTTATACTCCTCCTAAGAAGAACAAGCTGTTCACACCAAACTTTTTTAACATGGAGAGAAGATACAGAAGATGTTAAATTGCGAGCAGTTTTGGGATATCTTGAACGGTGTTGACGTGGTGATTTTTTAAAGATGTATAACCGTCATTTTCTATATCTTTAAAGAGCAGCATCTTAACTATTTAAAACTTTTTTCACACAGAGATCTTATCATTCTGAGCAAGTGCTGTAAATATCAATTTAATTCAAGCTTCTACGAATTAAAGAAAATTAAAAAAAGAAATCAGAAACCTGCTGTCACTCTGCCTTGAGTGTCTGTGTTCAGTCACCATTGAGTGACTACCATTGAGTGACTGAAGAGAGACTGAAGGGGGAGGGGTGAAAGGGAGAGAGGGAGAGAGAGTAGAACATGCTGTCTTGCTAAAGACCATCTTTGAGGAAAAAATGCACATTGATGTTACATAAATATGTTTGATCTTTGAGAGTCTGATATTTTGAGAAAATATAAAGGGTCACTAAGTCTTTCATTGTTTGTATTTTGCAGTTGTTTTTTTTTATTTATTTTTTACTGAACTGTACCATGAACTTGTCCTATTCAGTCACATAGCAAAAGATTAAGAAAAATACAGCTTTTTATCATGAGCGATTTATCTTCATTGATAGACATTTATTTTCATAGTGTTATTTATTGAATATAAAATTTAAATTAACAATTTCAAGACAAACTTTGCTGTTATCTGTTCAAAACATCTGAAAATTATACCATTATACCATATATATATCGCCCCATTACAATACTAAACTTGATTTTTAAAGATATTTTGAAAGAAAGAAGCGTTTATAGAGCACTTTGTGTATTGCTGTACACCCACATGAACTGTGTTCATGTTCATGTTAATTCACAGTACATAAACTAATGTTAAAATATACTATTTTACCATTAAACAATATATGAATACTTTTTTTTAGGTTAATATTAATTAAAATTAATAAATACTATTTAATTATTGTTCATGTTAACTAATATAGTTAATGTTAACAAATGACACTGGTTGGCAATTTTATATATTGTGTGTATGTGTCTGTGTGTTGATTTTAAAGTCTAACCCTTTCAATTCTTTAAACTTTAAATCCAAACTGGCTGAGGGTTACTGTGAATGCATGTGCCAACTGGGCACCGTTTTCCTAATTGATTCTTTCTTAGTTATGTAGCACTTAAAAGTGATTTCTTATAACAGGAGTCACCTGCAAAGCAATATCCACACAAATTGAATAGATAGGTAACGATGACATTTAAGCAGAAGTGGTGGACGTAAAGCAAGCAATAATAACATTTTGTTATCCTCATGAATTACATGTTCTTATCATCATCCTCAGAATATTGGGAAAATGTTCCCTATATTGTGAACGGCTTTGGGATATCTTGAACGGTGTTGATGTGGTGATTTATGAAAGTAACAATAAAAAAGATGAAGAGTTATTTTCATATATCTTTAAATTGCATTATTCTAACTCATCAAAACTTTTTACATATAAAGAACAAGAAATTCTTAGGAAATACGTGTAGTTTCAAAATGTTATCATGCTCAGAGGCCCCAAAAACATTAAAAGTGTCATATAAATTTTTCAGATTAAAGCTCTAATACCAGAGATGAACACTAGAGGTCCTCATAAGATAAGGAATCGTTTGACCTCTAATGCTATTTAGCTCATTGTCAGTGTATAAGAATGACAATAATCCATAGAATCAGTTGATATATACTGTACTGTCAGTGTAATTTTACATAATTATTTTGTATAGGTGCTTAAAGAGCATTAAAATCTTTTTTTTTTATCTTTTAAGGAAAAATTATATGATTTAAATACATATATACACTCTCACTGATAGAACAAAATATATTATAAGTATGATACTATACTGCTCAGTTCACCTAATTAGAATGAGAAACAAATACAAAAAGGCCAAACAAATCAACTAAGTTAATATGTATTTATTTTTAATATATTTGTTTATAATTATTTCACAGATGCTTATAGATTATTAAAATACTATTTAAAAATGCTTGTAGACCATAAAACATGGTAACTATTTAAAATAGGGTCTCTTTTGTTAACAATGGTTAATGAACTAACAAACACGAACGAACAACGAACAGTATATTTGTAATCGATTTTCTTCAAACTTCATCAGAATAATGTAAAAACACGGCCGATGAGAGTCTGTAAAGGGCGTCCCTGATGCATCAAATGCTGTTGCCATGGCAAATAAATAAAACAAAAAATAAATTCAAATGTTTGTTTCCTGTGTTTTTGAGGCAGATAGCGTGCATAGAATTTCATTTTCCATTTTCAATTTTCAATGATTTATTATATATTTAAAGTGCAGCATCCTAACTCTTTGAAACTTTTTTCCAAAAAAATAACGATTCATTCTGATCAAACACAGTACATTTCATAATTATACAAAACTCCACGAATGAAAGAAAATAAAAAAAAAAACATATCTGATCTCACTCTGCTCTGCACTCTTGTTTGTGTGGTAAGTGGCTGAGTGTAAGGAGGGGGGATGGGTGGTAAGAGAAAGAGTCAGAGAGGAGGAAAGACAGTTACGGTTAGTCCAAATGGTTACTGTGAATGCATGTGCCAACTGGGCACCGTTTTCCTGATGCTATCGGGATGGCGACTGCACAGTCGGCGAGGGCCCGGTCATCGCTGCTTGCAGCTTTAATTTTTTTTTTATTTTATTTTTTTTTTTCAACCGTTGGGGCACTTTTGGGGGCCTTAACATACTCAAAAACTCTTGAAAATTTGCACACACGTCGGAATCTGCCGTCGTCCGGACGCCACAGAGGCTGGGACCCGGGCGTGGTTCAGGGCCTCTACAGCGCCCCCTGGAACACAGTTTGAAAACTTGATGTACTGCGCACACATACTTGCGCGTATTGATATGAAACTCGGTACACATATAGATCTCACTGAGCCAAACAACTTTTGTACTCTATGTCATGGGCTCCACACAACAGGAAGTGAGATATTTAGGGCTGTTTAAAAAGCGCATGCTCTGGAATTTAACGTACTCCTCCCAGGAATTCCATGGGATTGTCACCAAACTCGGTCAGCATGATCTCAAGACATTGGGGACGCTAAATTGCGAGGAGATTTTTGATATCTCGAACGGTTTGGCCGTGGCAAGGCGACAAAGTTATGGCGAGAAATGAGAAACAGGAAGTGTCTAATAACTGTTGACCACATTGCCTGATTCTGATCAAACTTCACCAGTTTGTTGCTTGTATGATGCCGATTCCATAAATGTGACTATTATGAGTCAAAGTTATAGCGCCACCAACTGGCAGCAGGAAACGAGTCATTTTCAAAATGCTTTGAAATCAGCCTCTTAATTTTACTCGATTTTCTTTAAACTTCAACAAAATCATGTCAAAACACGGCCGATAAGAATATGTAAAGGGGTCGATGATAAATCAAATGCTGTTGCCATGGCAACGTGTCAAACTTTAAAATTACATTCCTGTCTTTTCGAGGCAGATAACATGCTTAGAATTTCATGAAACTCAACACACACATCAATATTAATTATAGTTAGACACTGGCAAAAGGTCATAAATGGGCGTGGAGCAGGCACTCTATAGCGCCATCTTTTGACAAAAGTTGGGGGGTTAGTTTTTCCTACAGTCACCAAACTCTGTACTTATATTGCTCTCATCAATCTGGACAACTTTCTAAATCAAACTCATTAGCTAAGACCAACAGAAAGCCGGCTATTTTGATTTGAAGGTGGATTTTTTGAAAAATCAGGTAGTAAACAAATATTATTATTATTATTAATATTACTATACAAGCTTCAATGAATTAAAGAAAATTAAAAAAATAACTCAGAAACCTGCTGTCACTCTGGTGAATGTCTCTACAGTATGTGTGTGCGTTCAGTCAGGCACAGAGAAGCTCATTATTGCAGGGGGGAGGGGTGAGAGGCAGAGAAGGTGACAGAGTAGAGAGCCATCCTACAGACCATCTTTGAACAAAAAATGCACATATGTATTTTAATTACATAAATATGTCTGATCTTTGAGAGTCTGATATTTTGAGAAAATATAAAGGGTCACTTTGTCTTTCATTGTTCGTATTTTGCAGTTGTTGTTTTTTATTTATTATTTACTTAACTGTACCATGAACTTGTCCTATTCAGTCACATAGCAAAATATTTAAAAAAATACAACTTTTTAGCATGATCAATTTATCTTCATTGATAGACAATATTTACATAGTGTTATTTATTGAATATAAAATAATAATAATAAAAAATTATGACAAACTTTGACAACAAAACAAACGTTACTGTTATCTCTTCAAAACATCTGAAAACCATAATTTTAAGATCAGTTATAAATATATATATATTACCCCGTTAAAATACTAAACTTGATTTTTAAAGATATTTTGAAAGAATGAAGAGTTTATAGAGCACTTTATTGTGTATTGCTGTACACCCACATGAACTGTGTTCATGTCCATGTTAATTCACAGTACATAAACTTTATATGAATACTTTTTTTTAGCTTAATATTAATTAACATTAATAAATGCTATTTATTTATTGGTCATGTTAACTAATATAGTTAATTTTAACAAATGAAACTGGATGGCAACATTTTATATTTTGTGTGTATGTGTCTGTGTGTTGATTTTAAAGTGTAACCCTTTCAATTCTGTAAACTTAAAATCCAAACTAGCAGAGGGTTACTGTGAATGCATGTGCCAACTGGGCACCGTCTTCCTTATTGATTCTTAGTTATGTAGCACTTAAGAGTGATGTCTTATAACAGGAGTCACCAGCAAAGCAATATCCACACAAAAATTGTACAGATAGGTAACAATGACATTTAAGCAGAAGTGGTGGATGTAAAGGAAGCAATAATAACATTTTGCTATCATCATGAATCATGTTCTTATCATCATTTGTAGCATACTGGTTCACAGTTGGCATTTATCTGAAGTCCTTGCATTGATTGCATTTAGTTAAATCAACATTATATTTGGTCAGTCTGATCTTGAAGCCTTAGAGATGTTAAATTGTGAAGATCTTGATTTTTCATTAAAGGGCATGTCCGTGGTGGCCTGACAAAGTTTGATGTTTCTGCATAGACATAGAAGTGGTTATAACTTAGCCTGAAAATGTCTGATCTGCCACAAAATTCACAGGTTTGGTAAGAGTCCTGGCCTGAAGACACCTAAAGACCAATATTCAGATATTATTATAGTGCCACCTGTTGGCAGCAGGATATCTCATATATTTCACTAACTCAAACATGCCAAGGTCAATCTGCACCAAACTTCATATGTTTGATAATAGTGCTGGCCTGAACACATCTACATGCCAATAATCAGTTATAGGCATTGTGCCACCAGCTGGCAGCGGCAAGTTTGGCACATTTAAGTGACTTTGACATATTTCTCCTACATTTACTGTATTAAAAGCATACTGCCCACCGTTTGCTGTTTTCCTGAAGCCACCGGTCGGCGGTGAGCCCGGGTGCGAGGGCCCGTTCATCGCTGCTCGCAGCTTTAATTATTATTATTATTGATAACATTATATACAGAAAAGGGTAGTTTAACCTGTATTCAGCTACTGCGATTCTGTCTGAAGACGCAGTAACTTCCACAGAGAAAAAAAAATCTACAGTTGTTAGCAACTGGCCTTAGCCAAGCCTAATATTCATTTTTTTTTTCAAGCTAAGTATCGCTAAACTTGCACTTCCCCATAGCTAAAAAGTTAAATCCATTTTACTTCTGCGGTACAATCGGAGAGAGACTCGCGCCAATGACAGAAAGCTGATTGGCTATTGCATGTTGGTCTCATTTGTAGTTTAAATACAGCAAATTATATTTGGAATAGTGAAATAAAGAACTACAACACCACGGAAACAACAAAAAGAGAATTTAAATGAGAATTAGATGTAGCGTTACATGGACATCGGAAAAATAAGACCTGTGTAAAATTATTTAAGACCTAGAACAGCAAATTTAAGACTTTTTAAGGCCTTAAATTGTGATTTTTAAATTTTAGACTTTTTAAGACTTTTTAAGACCCCGCGGGAACCCTGCAAAAAGCATAGACCGCGTTCCGCCCTGCTGCGCCCCTTCCCAAAGCAGCAAACTAGATTAAAGTGATTCTTACGTTTTAAATATGGATATTTTTCTTACAAAAACACATCGGATCGCTAAAGGAGGCTTTTACCGACCGCCCCGGGGCCATGTGAGGCACTTTTATATTATGGATCGACTTGTTTCGGACTGATGGAGAGAAACACTCGTCTATACCGTTCAGTTCTAAAGCTTGGGAGAGCTAGGATTAATTTTAACTCTGATTGCATTAGTCTGAAAGAAGGAAGTCATATACACCTATGATGCATGAAAGGTGAGTTAATAAAACGCTACAGTATTGTTGGTCCTATCATCAGCCTGCGAGATCGCCGATACATGATAATATCATTATTGTGCTAATGTATTTATTATTTACATGCCCGAAACCATAAGGCTAGTGAAGCTATCTACACTGTATGATGAATAAATGTCTTATCACACACTGCACGTCTACGCCGCTGTTTACATCAGCCGCGACTCTGCGTGTGTTTGAAACCTCTTTAACGCTCGTCAATGGCACAGCCTCAGAATGGATTCCGGAGCAGTTTGCGGACTCTTTAGTTAAAGCTGAGATGACCTGCGGCTCGCTGAAGCATCCCAGAAGCGGCTGTCCATAATACATGCTAAAGTTAGGCGAATCCCCAACCCGCTAACGAATTGAATTTCTGTAGGCGGGATACAGCGTTGTGACATCTTTGCATGCGGAAAACAACGCTGTAGTCCAAATGAACCGTTCGTTGTAGTTCTTGAAAAGGGACTTTTTAAAAACTAAATATCTCCCTTTGGAGTGGACTTTGAGATTTGTAACGTTGTAGATTTTTTTTATGCCCAAACGTACACACCACACACTGGCTAAAGTTCAAAAAGTGAAAAAGCATAATAGCACCCCTTTAAAAATCTTTGTTTGTGTTCTACTGAAGTAACAAAGTCATCTACATCTTGGATGCCCTGGGGGTACATTGCGTTACCTTGTAAGATACATTGTTACAGTTTTCATGTTTCAAACAACTATGCAAAAAAGCTTTTTTTGGCCATTTGACAGAGATCTGAAATTCTATTTGTCGTAAATGCACTTAACTAAAGTAAATCAAGTAAGCTAGTATGCACAGGCCACAAAGTGTTAGCTAAATAACACTTTAGTGGACCAGAGTAATATAAATGAGAGAATAATAGGGAATTTTTCTCCAGAAAACTTCTTGCACGAAAATTAATCCAAGCATTTTCAAGGACCTGTATCTATGTATGTTCATTTTCAAAAACTTTCCAGGGCCTTGAATTTGTTTTTTCACATTCACAGACATTCAAGGACTTCAAGGACCTGTGGGAACCCTGTACAAAATATCTTCATGGAACATGATCTTTATGTAATAGCCTAATGATTTTTGATTTTCAAGTTTTGAGCTATGCTATAAATATACAGTGCTACTTATTACTGGTTTTGTGGTACAGGGTCACATATAAGAGATCAATGTACTATTAAAACATCTTGTAAGTTTCAGAATTCAAAACTTTCTTGTTAGTCTAGTTTACATTTAATCCAATCTGCCGAAATGACATGTTGTGGAATGTGCCAATTTATGACGAAATAATGTTGCTAAACAAAGCCTCTGCAGAAGATGATCAACGCCTGCTTCTATATCTCTGCCTGTTTAGCCCTGCTCACCAATTCACACATGTAGTGTAAAAGGAAAGGAGTGGATGAACTTTATTTTTAAAGAATTTTCAGACAACGTCAGTAAGAACTGCCCTTTGTTCACTTTATTTTACCACAGATTCGTTTACAAACAAGGCACAATTCGACACAGGATATTTAGAAAGATTGAAACTAAAAGACAATGCTGTGATGACTATATTGATACAGTATTGACGCACTACACAAGTGCAAGTAACTTTTTATTATGTGGTCATTATTGCTTTGTCTGTTATTACAAATGACATGTGATGTGATCTAGAAAAAAAACCCATTGGATGTCGCGCTGGGATGTTTTCAGGAAATACTAAAAAAATAGGCAGAATGACCTTTTTTCTTTTTTGTCAAAATTAGGTTTCTATAACATCTCGTCTATCATCTTTGAAAATATCTTGGCAAATTTCTCTTGTTTAGTGCAGAAAAAATAGCAATATATTGCAGCAAGCAAAAAATTTTCTCTTATGTTACGCAAATTTTTTTTAAAAATGTATTTATTTTTTTATATTGGGAGATGGCGCAGTGCAAGGGAACAACGCAGTCTGATGTAGCTGCTCACTTGAACGACCTTACTTGTCTCAATCTGCTCAATCTTGGTGATGTCAGTGCTCTAAATGATGCTATATCAGATGATGAAGTTACTAAAGAGGAGTCCGAATCCGATGACAGTCTGTTATGCACAGTGTGGGACAGTTGCGCTGCACTCGCTTTTCTAAATGTAAACCACACTATTCGTGCTATCTAAACATACAAGGGGTGATCAAAAGTTCAGAGACTATGCCCATGATAAACAGAAAACTGTCCTCTTCAGGGAAACTTTAGTGTTTTTGTGTAGTGACGCAGTATAGTGCTCCTGACAGACAGCTCTAGTTAAACTCATGAAGTAAAAGTGAAGCCTGTCTCACTTTAAACCTGTTTTTCCTCAAAATTCGATTCCTGAAAATCATAGCTATCAGCCAACTTAAAATAGCCATAACTGCTGTTACGTTCAAGCAGTTTTGGAAAGGGCTTTAACCCAGCTTTCGTATGGTATCAAAACCTTCACATCACATCACAAATTGATATGTACTGAGCAGCTATGTGTTTTTAATGTAAATCATAGCAGCGTCCATTTGTGAAGGATGTAGGCTGTCAAACATATGCAACTGTTAGCCAATCATAGCAGTGGGCGTTTACTTCTGAGTCTAACAGTAGAAAATAATAAAAAGGCAGTCCATGACCCATTTAAAATACATTTAATATAGTATAAATGTACATGTTATATAGTGTTTTTCTATCTTTTTAATCAAATCTTTAATACAGTACTTGTCTCGTTTTCATGATTCACAATACAATAGGAAATAAAGGGAATAAAGCATAGGGAATATCTGATGGAAAATGAAAGCAAAGCCATTTATAAACATAGTGGGTGGCAGGGAGAGAATATATGTTTTCATATTTTTATTAGAAATACAGTACATACTAGGTGTGTGTGTGTGAATAGGTCTAATGTGTGACTTTACATCGTCAGCAGTACTCATGGCTGGGCTGGCTGCCCAGTCTCAGAGCGAAGAGAGGAAAGAGGAAATCCTGCGCTCACACCATGACCTTCGACCCAGGATATCCTTCCTTAAGGCACTCCCTCCTGTCCGCAACAAGGGCCAAAGGGGATATCATTTATGTCCTTAACAACATCCAATCATTAATTATACGGCTTTAAATTAATGTTTTATGACACCGTGACCACCATGTCCTTTAATGAAGACAATACTTTATGGAGTTGCAGGATAATTACTAACCACTAAAACAAAAACAATCTACTATAAAAACGTTTTTTTTATCGATTTAAAATAATGAATGTAATATTCATGATAAGAACAGTCAAACGATTGCCTATATTATGCAATACCAAAGCCTTTTAGTATTATGAGAAATAATCAGTACTAGTAATTGCATATGTTAGTACACTTAGAACTTGCAGGCCTCTGGGGGTGTGTCAGCTGAAATGCTAATGCCATAAAACTTGGATTACGTTATTAATAATCATTATATGTCTCATGAACCTTTTAAAACTGTAATTACAAGGGAACAATGAAGCAATTATAAGGCACCCAAAGAAAAGTACAAGAAATATGTAGATCAATTGAGCTACATTCAGTGTAATTTGCCGCAATGGTTTTTCATTTGGAAAAGTTGAAAAGGCCATTATTACTTATTTTAATATTAGGAACGGGTGCACGGCTGTATGTCAATTGCCAGAGTACTTTCGTACCTTTTCACAACTAAAAATATATTCGGGCAGCCACATTTCACTGATGTAGAATGAATTCCTTTGACCTCATTCTGCAAAGAGCAGCGGTTCAAACCCGAAAGCTTCACCTCGTTTATTACGTTCATCTCAGGTTGCATGGTTATTTGTGAGCAATGCAAAAGCCTCCAATAACCCAATCAGGATTAGTTGCCCTTTGTAAATTTACACACCGAAAACAAGCCAGCATTCATATCCCAAGGCTCATTTCTGCTGCTGCTGAAAATGAGGGATAGTGTGTTAGGGGGCATATTATGCCATTTTATCAAAACGAGCGCCATACACAAAGTGGTGCTAACATCTAGAATCCACTCAAAGGAAAGGAGCGTTTCGACTACATGCTTGTACTGTCAAGATTAGTACTGTAAGTGCTTTCCACAGCCATTTGGAATCATCAAATTGAGCTTTCAAAGTTACAGGCTGTAATGCTTAAGATTCAGGATGTAAAAATGGTTTCCCGCATAAAAATATGAGGCTTTTATTTAAAATATTTAAAAAGGAGTCACGGAGTCATGTGTATTACAAATGCGTCTCATGTCATATCATATTCTCTCTCTGCTGTCCTTTCAAATAAAGTCAAAAGGCTGCAAAAAAGAAAGGCTGTTAATTTATGTGCCTAATTATACATTTAAAAAAAGGTAAAAAGTGAAAAAATTAATCATGTCCTTTGACCCATACATAAATTCCATAATAAGGCATTTATCCACCGTCAGATTAATTAATTCATTTAATTATTCTGCATATAATGTAATTAATTTGATTAACATTTTTAATTGATTGACAGCCCTAAAACATCAGGTTATTAAAGAAAAAAAATTTTGGTACACATGGACCGAATCGAAACGGCGTTGTATTAATGACTGCATGTATGGAACGTCTCTGTGTGTGGAATGTAATTTAAAACTTAGAGTTCCCAATAGAATGGGATAATATTGTTTACATCAGTATACTCTGAAGTTATGAACATATCTGAAAAATAGCAAAGGCGATAGAGTAAGCTGCTGCTGGAAAATTGCACAATCCAAGTTGTCTTAAAGGATTAGTTCACCTCCAGAAAAAAGAATATCCTGATAATTTACTCACCCCTATGTCATCCAAGATGTTCAAGTCTTTCTTTCTTCAGTCGAAAAGAAATTAAAGTTTTTGAGGAAAATAATCCTTATAGTGGAGTTCAATGGGAACCAATGGGTTGAAAGTCCATTTGCAGTTTCAGTGCAGCTTCAAAGGGCTCTACACAATCCCAGCCAAGGAATAAGAGTCTTACCTAGTGAAACGATCGGTCCATTTCTAAAAAAAAAAAAAAAAAAAAAACACTGTATTCTTTTTAACCACAAATGCTCATCTTGCATTAGCTCTGCAATGTGCATAATGTGTGAAGTTAAGCTAGTGCAAGATGGGCATTTGAGGTTAAAAAGTATACAAATTTTTTATTATTATTATTATTTTTTTTTTTAGAAAATGAGTGATTGTTTTGCTGGATAAGACCCTTATTGGCTGGGACTCTTGGTTTTTGAAGCTCCATTGAAAATGCAATTTAAACCCTTCAACCCGCTGACTTCCACTGAAGTCCACTATATGGAAAAAAAATTCTCAAAAACCTTAATTTCTTTTTGACTGAAGAAAGAAAGACATGAGCATCTTGGATGACATGGGGATGAGGAAATTATCAGGATTTTTTTTATTCTGGAAGCATGAAGACATGCTTTATATTAAAGGAGTAGTTCACTTTCAGAACAAAAATTTACAGATAATGTACTCACCCCCTTGTCATCCAAGATGTTTATGTCTTTCTTTCGTTAGTCGTAAAGAAATGGTGTTTTTTGAGGAAAACATTTTAGAATTTCTCTTCATATAATGGACTTCTATGGTGCCCCTGAGTGTGAACTTTCAAAATGCAGTTTAAATGCAGCTTCAAAGGGCTCTAAATGATCCCAGCCGAGGATCGATCGTTTCGCTACATAAGACCCTTCTTCCTCGGCTGGGATCATTTAGAGCCCTTTGAAGCTGCATTTAAACTGCATTTTGAAAGTTCAAACTAAGGGGCACCATCTTCTTCTAAAATAACCCATCTTCTTTTCTCGGCTGTGATCGTTTAGAGCCCTTTGAAGCTGCATTTTGGAAGTTCAAACTCGGGGGCACCATAGAAGTCCATTATATGAAGAGAAATCCTGAAATGTTTTACTCAAAAGACAATTTCCTTACGACTGAAGAAAGAAAGACATTAACATCTTGGATGACAAGGGGATAAGTACATTATCTGTAAATTTTAGTTCTGAAAGGGAACTACTCTTTTAAGCATTTAAAACTAAACCATAAACCTACAGTACTGTCAGATACATGTGTTGTTTAAAGAGATAGATCACCCGATTCTTTTTTCGTGAGATGCGTATGCAGTTGCATACTTATTGTACTTTTATTTTGCAGACTTCAGTGAATGAGTGCCAGCACATGCATGCATGTAAAATAAACAGAGTGGTTTAAAATGGGAGCGCAATAATTCTGAGCAAAACATTTTGCATCCAAAACTTTCCCCAATTACAACAGCACCATAAACTGCTGTATGCATTGTGACTAGTTGTAGCAATACTGACTGTTTTTTAAAAAACTGAAAAAAAAAAGTTTGCCCCCTGCTGTACCAAAAACTTACTGAACTGTGACTTAAAACCCAAGTACATACTGAACTATCTTTTTTTGTGTGTGTGTGCCGTTACACCCCTATTATCTAACGATAGCTCAGCTTCCTCAAGCCTACCTTTACGATATAATCACGTTATATTTAAACCAGCTGTGCCATTTTGGTCTGCTTATTAAAAAAGTTGCAACTAATAATAAAATACTGTACAATAGCCAATGGAAAAAAAACATTCAGATGTGTAAACTGGAGGAAGCATCAGGATGCCGGACAGTTTAAGACATGGGGATGTGTGTGTGTTTAAATATACATAAAAAGTTTTCCCCCAGAGCCGCAGAGCGCTGAGAGGGCAACTGAGGTGTTATCGGAGCAGGAAGACTGTTCTTCCTCCCAGAGAATTCCTGGAAGAGAGCAAAAGCTCACACAAAGACCGGAAGAAAGAATGTGACGGAGAGAGCGGGGAGGTGAAGGAGGGGAGAACGTCTCAGAAGCACTTTGCAGTATGGAACAGGTCAGTAAGAGCCATGGAGATGGTGTTCTCTGTATGACTGGCATTAACTCACACTCGTACGCACACAGGTCAGTTCTTGCCCTGGCCCTGCCTATGTTCCTGTCGTTTTGCTTTTGTTGTGAGTGTTCAAAGAGAAGTCGAAAGAGAACCAGCTCACCTCTGAAGCCTGCACAGTCAACTCAGCATTCAGATTTACAATGTACAACACACAGCTAGCTCTGTGTGTGTGTGTGTGTGTGTGTGGCAAATCCAAAGCTCTAAAATCCAACTGGATGAGCCCTGTTCAGAGCCACTATAAAAGAGCTAATCTATGTTCACCTTTAACTACACATTAGTTTAATTCTATATTATGTATTCTATATTATGCAATCATTTTACAAAAGCAGTAAGTCATAAGGTCTTTGCAATGAATCAGCTAAAGCTGTTTAAAAATATGTGATTAACTGATCAAATTATTCAATATATAGTCTGATATCACCTACAGTTCAATCAGTGGCATTTTTGAACTAAAAAAAAAAAAAAAACTATTAGTTTTTGAATTAATAATCTCAATTAGCATCAACCTGAACAGATAGATTTACACTAAATACATAACCTTTTTTATAATAAAATCCCAAATCCCCTATTTATTTTATTTTACTTTTTATCTGTTCATTTATATGAACTGTCCAAATGCATAAACTATCATTTAGTCAGTTCAGGGCCATTAAGATTTTTTTTTAAAGAAAATGCATTAAGCAAGAATATGTTAAATTGACCTAAAGTGACATTGAAGACATTTACAATTTTATTTATTTATTTTTTTTATTTCTATTATTCATATTTGAGCAATATCACAGAAGTAGAAGTGAGTCGCAGGCCAAGTGCCGTAGGTAATCAAAGTGTGCTGATATGCAGCCATATCTCATGTCTACGAGTGTGATATTGTGTTTATACAATAATTTGATGACACGAGTGTAAATGCATAAATAAAATAACATCAGAGTGTCTTTAAAAGCCCTATCTTGTGAAGAACTACTTGCTTCCGCCACAAATTCAAATCTAAATTTTACAGTTTTAACAGCTGAGCCCAAGCCTCCGTTACTAATTTGAAAAAGTCACTTTAGAACCTGCAATGAAGGAACGTTGAGTTGCTCCATTGAAAGCTTATTGTTTTACTATATTAAAAGCTCACTGTATTATGTATTATGAGAGAGAAATTGAATGGGAAGGGTTTACCTGCATCTGATCCAGAATTCATCCTTCAGATCGGTCTCGTATTCAAAATTTTGAATATCTGCTGAGGAAAGCGCTATTTTTGTCGTAATGTTACTATCCTTTCATCTGTTAAAGGTGATTTTGCTGCTCAGTGCATTTGTTCACTGCATTAAGCTATTGTTGACCCTTAAAATAACTTCTGTTTAAGTTATAGCGTTAACTTTTCAGTATAAAAGTATTTACTGTTGACTCATCTAATGGCAGAACAATGTAACTAAAATCACCATCACGAACACAAACACCATTTCTCAATACTAAACACTTTTAAATACTACTATTTTTTATATAAAATATTATTTATTAAATAATAATAATTTAATAATAAACAACAACAACAGTCATAATAAAAGTTGCTAGGCAATTCAGTCAAACGTACAAAGACAGCACTCTGATATACAGCATACGATTTACATAAACGTGATTAGATTTTGCCAAAACTATTTGCTCTAAAACAAATAATAGTTTAATGAGACCAAAGACTACCCATTAGATTTAAAACAAATTATATCTCATGTTCAACCACTATAGAGTAGGGTTGGGCATCTAAGGTATAATGCCGATCCGATACGCATCTCGATACAAAGTATCCGATCCGATATATTAACAATACATTTGTGACGATGCGATAATTCAGCACTAACTAATTAGATCAAGTTTATGTGATGATGTGAAAGAGGATGGGGTGCCACTGAATGAGTTTGATTATTTATTAACCAAGTAAAACCAAGACTTTTTTTACAAACTGGCTTTTCTCTCAGAGCCCGAGTGTCGGTACAGTAGAGGGCCATTTTAGAACATATGGCACATATTATTTAAGTATTTCCAAGATAAACAGAATGTATAAGTGCAATATATACTAAAAATATATATTTGCACTCTTTCAACAGAAAGAAGGTTTACCATTGCACAACAAGAATTGTGATTTAACTTTTCAACTATGAAAATAAGTTTTACAAAGATATATTTTGCCACTGAATATGCAAAACTTAACGTCGTGAACTAGCAGTGTTAGGGCGTGTTCACACTTGGCGTCTTTTTTGACAAGAAAAAGTTGACAAGGGCGTTTTTTTAGTTACAAAAAAACCTGGAAGCGTTGCAGCAGAGGGCGTCTTTTTGTTGCTATAACAACAGCTGCAACAGTACAGTAGCCTATGTGTGGTGCAGAAATGTCGATAAAAAAGGAAGCTGGTTCTTTTCTTTTTTTGACATTTTTGCCTTTTATTTGATCGGACAGTATTTAGACAGAAAGCAAAGTCGGAGACAGAGAGCTGGGGACGGGATCGGGAAAGGTCTGCGAGCCGGGACTCAAAAAAGGGACGCCCGAAGCGCAACGGCACTACTGTACATGTCGATGTGCGGCTCAAGAAGCTATCGGCGCTGCACATCCGTTTTTGAAGTTAACGGGGAGGCAAAACCATAGATATATATATATACGTATATATGTCTATGGGCAAATCCGGTTCACAACAATATAAGGCTGAATATCTTTGCAGATGAACAATGCAATAGCATCCGTTATTGCCGTAGAGCGCGCGGAACTGTTAGCAAGCGGGGCATGGAAAAAACTTTCAATGCTTTTCAATGCAGGTGAATCAGAGCAGGAGGCAGGGGATGCAGGGACACTGGAAGATGCTTCCACAACAACACCGTGGCGCCGCTTCAAGTGAGATATCAGATTAGTCGTACTGCCCGTGTATTTTACAGATGAGCGGCACATTTTGCAAATTGCATCTGTCTTGTCAAGTCGTCCATCTTTCTTGTAAAATCCATAGTGTTGCCACACTTTAGATTTAAAACTCAGTGGGGAATAAATTATCTCGGCGTCCGACATGTTTGTTTTGCTCCTCGCGCTTCCTGACAATTAGGGCGCACCACTAGCTTCATTCGCGCACCTGATACATTGAGTTGTAGTGTACACATCCGCAAGTCCGTTGCTAAGGCCTACTTTATCTAGGTCGATTAAATTATGTGCCAAAAACAGGTTGACAACACTTGTTAATAAATAAAGAAATACATTCTATATTAAAAAGATAAGCTGTATCTTGGAAAAACCGATGCATCTCGCAAAAACCGATGCATCTCGATTTGCTTCCAAAATTTCATTCATCCTCTGCTGCTCTACCGATGCACTCGCATCGTGCACGCGCATGGATACATATCGGTTAATCTTCCCATCCCTACTATAGAGACATCAGAGCCAGCAGAAAGAAGTACATTCTCGCCTGAAAACCTCTTAAAACTACATTCCGTGACACAAAAACAGTATTATTTATAAAATCACAGTGGATTTGGGCATCCACCATGACATTCGCTGTGAGAAGTACCGCAAGCGGAGCGATGCAATTACAAACTGTGAAACGTCTGTTGGAGTTGTGATATTGCTCTAATATTGCACTCTTATCAGCCAATCAGATTTGAGAACCAGAAAGAACTGTTGTATATATATATATATATATATATATATATATATATATATATATATATATATATATATATATATATATATATATATAACATATATTCTACAGCATTCATGAAAAACCCTGAAAAAAATTATAAAAGTTTTCCCAAAATACTAAGTAATACCAAGTTATTAGAGAAGCATCTAAATACCATGGAACATAAATATGTAAATCACATTGTAAAGATGCTTTCTCTCATGCCTTATTGGTTTAACACTCACATATAAATACAATTTGACTTAAACATACAATTATCCACAAAACACATAAGCATTTGCTCACTGTTTGTCTAACACAAACATTACTTTCCATTAGAGTGCTGTTCAAATGGTTCTACTCAATGTGGGACC